>NW_022196900.1:60005879-60027326 GCF_008632895.1 Mastomys coucha
AAGTCATAGGACTAGAGAGATGGTTCAGTGCAGTGGTTCTCAACCTGTGGGTTACAACCCCTGCAGAAGTTGTTTCAGTTAGGGTTTCCAGTGCTGTGAACAGACACCATGACCAAGGCAACTCTTACAAGGATAACATTTAATTGGGGCTGGCTTACAGGTTCAGAGGTTCCGTCCATTATCGTCAAGGTGGGAACAAGGCCTCATCCAGGCAGTCATGCCGCAGGAAGAGCTGAGAGTTCTACATCTTTATCTAAAGGTCTCCAGGAGAAGACTGACTTCCAAGCAGCTAAGAGGAGTGTCTCAAAGTCTACCCCCACAGTGATACACTTCCTTCAACAAAGCCACACCTCCTAATGTGTTACTTTCCAGGGGCCAAACATATTCAAACACCCAGGTGTCAAATGACCCTTTCACAGGGCTCTCCTAAGACCATTGGAAAACAGTGATTCATAACAGTAGCAAAACAATTATGAAGTTAACAATAAACTCACATACACACTATAAATAAATGTAAGACTGAGTAAATTAATCTCATAAGTAAATAGGTAAGCACACGAATCTAAGACAGTAACATGGGGTCACAGGCAAACAGCCTTGTAGAACAAAGGGTCTGCTGTGGTTTATGCAAGCTGGAGCTAAGCAGTGCTGGCGAAGCAAAACCAGCAAACACAGGACAGAACCTGACAACCAGGAGAAGACTACAAGTCTCTAACGGCTCAGAACAAGATGAAGCCAGTGAGACAAGGGCAACTTAAAGCCGTAGCCAGAAGAAGTAGCCAAGCTACAAGCAAGGCATGAAAAGAATGAAGAGGAAAGGCTACTGAGCTGGTGTCAACACAGCCTGAGTCGTCTGGGAAGACAGAACTGCAATCCAGAAAAATACCTCCATCAGATTGGCCTGTAGGCAAGTCAGTGAGGAATTTTCTATGTTAATGACTGATGTGGGAGGGTCTAGCCCACTGTGGACAGTGCCACCTTTGGGCAAGGGGTACTGTGGGTTGTATAAGCAAGCAAGCTAGGCAAGCACTGGGAAGCGAGCCAGCAAGCAGCGTTCCTCTGTGGTCCCTGACTCTGTTTGAGTTCCTGCCTTGGCTTCCCTCAATGATGGACTGTTATTGGGATATGTAAGTCAAATAAGTCTCTCTCCTTTCTTAAGTTGTTTTTTTTTCCGTCAGTCTTTATCTCAGAAACAGAAGCCAAACTAGGAGAGCTGTCATTAGGCCCCAAGTTGAAAGGATATGTGGGAACCTGAAAGACTTACTAAAAAGTAAGTGTTTAGTTTGATATACCTGTTGAATGTCTAAGTAGCTGTACTGGCTGATTTTGTGTGTCAACTTGACACAAGTTAGAGTCATCAGAAAGGAGCCTCAGTTGAGAACATGCCTCCGTGAGATCCAGGTATAAGGCATTTTCTCAATTAGTGATCAATGGGAGGAGGCCCAGGCCATGGAGGGTGGTGCTGTCCCTGGACTGGTGGTCCTGGGTACTATAAGGAAGCAGGCTGAGCAAGCCATGAGGAGCAATCCAGTAAGCAGCACCCCTTCATGGCCTCTGCATCAGCCCTGCCTCAAGGTTCCAGCCCTGCTTGAGCTCTTGTGCTGACTCCCTCCAATGATGGATTATGATCTGAAAGTATAAGTCAAATTAAACCCTTTCTGCCCCAACTTGGGTTTTGGTCATGGTATTTTATCACAGTAATAGAACCCCTAACTAAGACAGTAGATTTGGATCATCTTAACTACTGGAAATGAAGCTGGAAATGAAGACATGAATTTAATACTTACTGAATGGTGGCTAAAGGCTTGACCCTACATAAAGTTGTAGGGGGTGGGGTGTTTCTGATGCTTTGATCAAGAATCTGTGTTTACTGATGATGAAGGTCCTCCTCCCTCAATTGGTTTTTGACCTATCAATAAAGATGTTAGTGGCCAATGGAAAGAAAGAGGTGGAACTTCCAGATACTTAGGGGAGAGAGACAGAACAGAGAGGAGAAAAGGAACTAAGGGAAAGAAGAAAGAAAGAAAGGAATAAACAAACAAATAATGAATGAATGGATGAATGAATGAATACAGGGCACTAAGATCTGAGGCTCTTCAGCATGTCAGGATTCAAGAAGACACAAAAGCAGAGAATACAGGATACAAGAGAAGAGAACTTTAAATTAGAAAGTGTCAACTGTTGGTAACACAAAAACAAGTGAAGAAAACCAGGAAATGTTTTGGGTGATATTGAAAGGTCAATTAAAAGCCGAACATTTACCTTTAGTGTTTGCAAAGTGAAGGTCATTGACCATTTTGGAAAAGATAGATACTGAGTAGACATGAAACTCTTTTTTTTTTTCTTTTGTAAACCCTACTTATCTCTAGCTTGTGCTATCTGTAAAGTGGTAACTGCAAAGACTTGATTAGAGTAAATTCGAAGGAGATCTAGAGTTGCTAAACTGAGAAGAGATAACATGTCAATAGGTTTCTAAAGAACTATAACAGTGCATGCAGACAGTGATAAGTTGGGCTCAGATGCTCCTCCTGGTAAGAATTTTTATCTTTACTAATTAAGACTTGTCAGTATTGCTAAGTGTGTGATTCACAGATCAAAAGGGTCAGCTGGTGACAGGCAGCTCACAGCAGAGGAAAATCTTCAGAGCATGTGAAGGACACAAAAATAAAGTTCCCCTTAGTAGTTGATGAGCAGGTCTTTGAAGTGGAATTGAGGCACATGTAAATAAAAGAATTGAGTGTTGTTTATAGGTCAAAGTATAGACTACCAATAATTTATCTTTGAGGTTTTCACTAACATTTGCCTAATTAAAAAGGATACTGAATCTCCTAGCAGACTAGTAAATTTGATCATCAGTTTAGGTCAATATAAATTATAGATCATTGATCCATCTAAATTGTTTCTTAAGATTATTATATCAACCAAGGCACAGTGGTATGTGCTTGGACTCTCAGCTACTCAAGAGACTAAGGTGATGAGATTACTTGGGCCCTCAAGTTTGAGAAAAGCCTTGGCAATAGTGAGACCCCATGTCAAAAAAAAAAAAGTTGTATGTCTACTCTGTGTATGGTGATCTGTGACAATCTCTATTAGTAAATGTGGTCTGTTCAAACATTGTATAGTGCAAAATTCAAATTGCATAAGACATATGGAGCTTAAAACTTTGTTTGATGAACTTGTAGTTCTCTGATAACACTTCCATCCCACTGGGCAAAAGGCAAAGCATGTATTTGAATACATCAAGCAACAACACCTCTATTAGTCAGTTTAGCCTGGACTTTGCCTCTTTGGGCTACTCGCCTTCAGATCTAGTTTCCTTTCCTCCTTCTCCCAAGGTCAGCACTGACTGGAAGATAACTCAGGCTGTCCTAGGATTTGGAGGATGACTGGTCCCCATCTGGACCTCTGGTTCCTTGCCAGCCTGTGATGATACATGGCTGTTCTGACCTTGTCTCTGACAGACAGCCCCTGCCACAGTTTCCAGCTTTAAAAAGAAAGAAAAACAAAAAAACCCTGTTTTAATTGGTGATGGCTTCAGCGACTGGTGGCCTGATGCAGGCACATCTGTGTGACTGGGAGGTACCTGATGTGTGCACATCTGTGTGACTGGAGAGGTACCCAGATGCCAGTTCCTTCAAGTGGCTCAGTACAAGGACCCCTGGAAACCTCCCTTCTCAACCTCTAGGTATAGGAGTTCCACAGAGGCAGAGCCAGGGCACCGCTGACTCCTCCCAGTAGGTCTGACTCACCAGGTTTTGGGGGAGTTAGTTGACATACCTCATATCCTTTTCTCTCCTACAGTCTTTTCTAGGAACATAGAAAGTCTGGGAATTCTTCCCTTGGCAATCAATGCTAATAACAACAGAAGAGTCTCTGTGTCTCCCACTTGCCTGGCACTCTGCCTTCTCTGCCTTGTTCTCAGTGGTATTGTATTCACATGTGAGAAAGGAGGACAAACCCATTTGTCTCCCCATAGTCAACTGTTGGCATCCAGTACCTCTGCTCCTCCAAAGCCTGGGGCTCCAGGCCATAGACACAAAGCACACTTGCCCCTTCTCCTCAAGAGCTCGCCTTCCTCCAGGCCCAACTTTTTGGTTCCAATAGATCTTTTCTCCTTTGCCTGTGAACTTTCCACACCACAAACTCCTCCTCACCAAGGTGACTTGTGTGTCCCTTTCTGTGAGGCCTCAGTGGTCACAGAAAATTAGGAAAACAAGAAAAAAAATACTAGGGGGGTGTTTTAAAGAAGAGAATATTGTTTGTAATTTTAAGACAGGGTCTCTCTGTGTAACCTTGGCTGTCCTGGAATTTGATTTGTAGACCAGGTTAGCATTGAACTCAGAGAGATCCAACTGCCTCTGCCTCCCATGTGCTGGGATTAAAGACTTGCAACACCAGGACCTGCTAAAAGGAAATATTATAACTGTTTCCCAGGAACTGAGTTCAAAGGGATTGCTTGTCTTCTGTAACCTTGTAAGTGATGCTACATCTGTCCCAAGGTCATCTTAGCCCATCCGGTAGTTGAGCTAAACATGGGGACAGCATGAGACGTTAGTTACCTTGAACACGAAGGTTGTATGAACTTTCTTTTTAAGGAGAAATGAACAGGGTCTACTCACTCCAGATAGGGTACCACTGGCAGACATGAAGAAACAATTCTACCTAAGTGTATTTTAGTGAACCAATAAGTTCAGTCAGAGTATCCTACAGAAGCATGTGTGAGGGATTACTTATGTGAACATGAACAGCTCTTAGGTGGCTATACCACTGGGGGAAAAATCTCCCAGCATCCATTAACTGCCTACACATCTTGAGGGGGCCTTGTAAGCCACTCACGTCTAGCAACCCTTAACTATTTAAACCCTTGACTTTGTGAGCCCCTCCCCTCCTTATGATGAAAAGCTAAGGGCCCAGTTTTGTACAGGTTTCCTTTAGGTAATGCCAGCTGCTGAAGTTGACCATTCAAGAGAGCAACAGCCTTTTCATATCCAGAGGATGGAGTCCCACAGTCCTCTGAGATGGAGCAGCAGGCTTACAGAAGGGAGGAATGCAGCGATTGGCAATGGCCCTCCTGGAGAACCTCTAACAGCATTAGATGAAATTGATTCCTTTTTCCTCTCTGAGTACCATTGCCTGGCGTGAAAGGAATTTTGGACCGACAGTCATTTTGCAAATTGATAGATGCGAACTGCCTCTGCTCAGTGAAAAATCTCTTTTATTCCCCACAGCTTTTTGGTTGTGAGCCTAGCCTTTAACGGCTGAGCCATCTCTCCAGCCCTATTACCCGTGTCTTACTTACAGCTGAAATGCTAACTAGTATGGGACATGCTCTTTAATAGCTTTCCAGAAAGGAACTTGAGCCTTCAAGGTCCATTTAGGCTTTTCCTGGTGAAGGAATGTCCTTGTACAGAGCCATATTTCTGCAGTTCATTTTTCAATCATTTTCCCCTAGGTATATGCTATTGCATAGTCTGAATTTCCAAATGTGATCCAGGAAATTTGATTTCCTTGCTTTCTGATCATCTTTCTTCTTTTATTTAGTGAGCCTGTTTAATGTAATATCAAAAATGGGAAAAATGAAGGAAACATACATGCCTGTATATTCATACATAGAGCATATATGACATTTTATGTATGTAGGTCTGTGTATATTTATACACAAATACATAGCAGATAGTGTCTTTAGAAGACCTAGGCATGGCCGGATATGATGGCACACACTTAAAACCCTAGCCCTTATGAGGCTGAAGTAGAAGGACCATGAAATTGAGGTCAATCTAAGCTATGTAGTGAGACCCTGTCTCAAAAAAAGTAAAAATAGGGCTGGAGAGATGGCTCAGCAGTTAAGAACACTGACTGCTCTTCCAGGGGTCCTGAGTTCAATTTCCAGCACCCACATGGTGGCTCACAACCATCTGGAATGGGATCTGATGCCCTCTTCTGATGTGTCTGAAGAGACTGTGTACTCACATACATAAAGTAAATCAATGAATCTTTTTCAAAAAAGTAAAAATAAATAAAATATATGAATGTAATGAAGTATGTTTATGAATATATGCAAAATACACAGATATTTCAGTACATATAAGAAGTCCCGAGTGTCTTATGTGCACATGAGACTCCCCCCCCCACACACACACACACACGCATACTATTTGCTGAGTCAAATGCTTTGTGTCATTGATGCATTCTACGAGCACCGCCTCCTTCAGTCTGGAGTCTTCTGCAAACCCTTTTCACTTGTCAAACTCCTAGCTACTCTTCAAGGACCAGCTGAAGATCTGCCTCTCATTGTGCGTCAAGGCTCCTGGATTTCACGAAAGCATTTCTTGCATGTGCGCTTTGATTATTTTATTATACCTGTCTCCCCTGCTAGACAATGAGCTCTTTGAGTGCAAAAACAGGTTCTCATTCATGTTGGCTCTACCCCAGACCCTGCCCCTGGGCATATACTAAGCACTCAGTAAACATTTTATGAATGAGTAAATGTGGTCCTTGAATAATAATTAAGATTTAGCTATGAAGGACATTGAAGGACTTTCCAAGACCAGAGTGGAAAGGGGACCTTGAGGAAGGTGAGAACCTTTCCTCAAGGCAGAAGGAATTTAAAAGATATCAACTTTCTTTGGACAGGTATCTAAAGATGGAAGACACCTAAGTAGGTATCATGAAGTCTCCTCATGTGAGTGGGTTTTATGTCAAAGCCTTTACAAGTGGACATGATAAAATCATTACTCTTTGAAAGGAAAATCTGAAAAGAGTTCATTGTCTTTTGTTTGTTTGTTTGTTTTGTTTTGTTTTGTTTCAAGACAGGGTTTCTCTGTATAGCCCTGGCTGTCCTAGAACTCACTCTGTAGACCAGGCTGGCCTCAAACTCCGCCTGCCTCTGCCTCCCAAGTGCTGGGATTAAAGGCGTGCGCCACCACCGCCAGGCAAGTTCATTGTCTTTTAAAGTTAGTTGTGTACTGGCTTCCAAGTTGGTTGCTTTACTTGCCACATGATTTTGGCAGGCCCTATAACTTTGCTGGGCCTCAGCTTTATCATTTTTTTAAGGAGGTAGGGAAAGGAGAATCGAATTGTGCCCACCTCACACTGTGAGGAGGCAGTGGAAATGTTTACCTGCTAAATTATGTCTATGACTGTGGGCCTGGGCCTGGTCAGAAAAATTCCAACAACTTCCAAGTATTTCATACAGGAGAAACTTAATGAATGACATCCACAATAGTGGAAAGCCATAAAGACACAGAGAGGAAATTCAGATTTCAACAACAAAGACTATACTATCCTCAAAGAGTAAGGAAAGTGTGCCAAAGATGAGCTAGGGTCGCCAGCTTATGGAGATTGCCTCAGGCCACACCTGGAAATACTTTGGTGCCAAGCAGGTGTCACCTGCCACAGAGAAGGGAAAGTACACAAGGTATGCATTGACCCCTTCTCTGCAAACCTTCTCTCACATAAAGGGTCTAAGAGAACTCAGTGAGTAAGAGCATCTGCTGTACCCTCCTCTGGCCTCTCAATGCAGAGACACAGGTATTTTCACTACACATGCTCGCACACACACCAAAAGCAAAGCAACAAAAAATAGAAATAAATCTTAAATCCAAATATAAAACTCATTACTACCACCAGTGAGGATTATTTTTGGCCATGACTCACAGGAAATTCAAAAACAATAATAGCTGTCTTAATTACTTTTCTATTGCTATGATAAGACGTCATGGCCAAGGCAACTTATAGAAGAAAGTGTTTATATGTGGCTTACTGTAGCAGATGGTCCGAGTCTGTGATGGTGTGGGAGGGAGCAGGACAGCAGGCAGGCAGGCATGCTACTAGAAGTAGTAGCTGAGAGCTCACATCTTGAGGCACAGGCATGGGGACAGAGAGGTAACTGGGAATAACATGGGTTAAATTTCTAATTATATATGTATGTGTGTATTATTTGTATGGGATATGTGCATGTGAGTGCAGGTACTCTTGGAAGCCAGAAGAGGGCATCAGATAGAGCCAGAGTCATACCTGGTTGTGAGATGCCTTTTATGGATTCTGGGAACTAACTTGGGTCTTCTGGAAGAGCAGTATACACTCTTAACTACTGACTCATCTCTTCCTTCCTTGTGTTTATTACTTTTCAAAGCTTAAAATATTTACTAAAATGCTACTTTGGTTGATATAAAATAAGTTGTTGACTGATTTTTTGAGACAGGGTTTCTTTGTATAACCCTGGCTGTCCTGGAACTCACTCTGTAGACCAGGTTGGCTTTGAACTCAGAAATCTGCCTGTTTCTGCCTCCCAAGTACTGGGATTAAAGGTGTCTCTGCCACTTAGAGAACCCAGACAGGAGACTTCAGGTTGTTACAGCCTTGGGCCTATCAGAGACCTGGTGTAGTCCTCTCTATATAGTTTGTACCTTGAGCCCATGAGCCAGGATGGGTGCCCTTCTGTTTCAAGGGCTAGAATGGTGGAGTAAACAAAGAAAAAAGCAAAAGCACTAGACATTGCCTGAACAAACAATACTTTTTGAACATATACTTATAAAAGTATACTTATAAGTAGTACTTATAACTCACTAAAGGATTGTAAAATCAATATAACATAATTTCCAGAAAATAGAATTAAGAAAAGTAAGCCATGCACCAGAGGTATTTCTGCATGAAACTTAGGTTTTACAGCTATATTTGCACATGAGTGTCTGTCTGTGTGTGTGTGTGTGTGTGTGTGTGTGTGTGTGTGTTTACGGGAGAGATTGTCCAAAACATTCAGAACCACTATTATAGAAAAAAAAAAGTTCCTAGAAACTAGTTTAATCCACCAATCAGATTTTAGTCACATGGCTGTCCCAACCTGTGCAAATGACCAGGCAATGCTCGGGTATACAGCTAAGAAACCAAGCTCTAGGTTCAATCCTCAGCTCCCAAAAGAAAGGAGGGTGGGCCATTTGGTATTCAAGAACAGCCAGAGTTCCACAACCACAGGACTATTGCTGCCATTGTCTGGTGCCATTGCCATTACTGATGGACATTACTAACCGTAAGCCATCTCACTTCGTGGTGTCTTCATCGAAGTTTCATAAGAACTGAATGAGGGTGAGAGTTCAGATGTATAACAGACTTCATCTGTGCTCCACAGGATGAACTCATTGATGCTGCGGGCTGATGTTCAGCGGAGCCAGGAGAAAACCTAGAAAGGAGAACAGCAGTGTGAGTGGCTGTTGCTCTCAAATAGGTCTACTTGGATGTGGAAGTAGTCACTAAGTCTGGAGAAAGTTTCTTCATAGTAGCAGAAAAGACCAGAGTCAGAGCTGGAGAGAAGTTTGGTGCTTAAGAGCCCTTGCTGTATTTCAGAGAACCCAAGTTCAATTCCCTAGTACCTGAATCAGGTGGCTTATAATGGCCCGCAGCTCTAGGAAGTCTGAAGCTGTCTTCTAATCTCCAGGAGACCCTCACACACATAGCATATATACACAGATACACCTATGTATAAATACAAATAAATCTTAGGAAAAAAAATCAGGAGCACAATGCTAGTCAGAAACAAGGAACAATGAAGAATGACCTAGAAGCTCAGAGGAAGACAATGGAGAGACACCGAAAGGACTTGGTTAAGTGCAGTGTTGTGCAATAGAGCTTGGTGACCTCCACAGTCATTCATGGACTCTATTGACTGTTAGATTAATAAATGATCAAAAGAGGGAAGACTGTGAGCTTGAATTACTTCCCGAGCATGACATAAACTTATTTTTACTCCTGTGGCTAATACTGCATGGAGAGATGGAGAGGGTAAGGGTTTTTATTGATAAGAAATCACATTTAAGTTGAATGCGTTGTTTTGTTAAACTCGCATGACTTTTTCTTTCACCTCCTTCCTATTATGATTATTCTTTTTTAACACCAATTAAACACCTACCATGTGCTAAATAGTTAGCTGAGCATGTGACTAAGATGGGGTTGGTTCTCACAGCGCTGCACACAAGACTCAAGGGCTATAACAACAGGGGGGATGAAGAAGAACTTGAGGTCTTGATATTAATCTCACTGACATAGCGCTTCCAGGGAGAGTTGGAAAGGTTCCTAAATTAGAAATACTGACACACAAGTCCAGCTTCATTTATTGAATAAAAAAGTGGACAGCTGACCTAGGTTCCTTCCTCATCTACAAGGACCATTGTACACCAACACAAGAGGTTGCCTGAGCGGGCGGTGGTGGCACATGCCTTTAATCCCAGCACTTGGGAAGCAGGGGCAGGCAAATTTCTGAGTTCGAGGCCAGCCTGGTCTACAGAGTGAGTTCAAGGACAGCCAGGGCTACACAGAGAAACCCAGTCTCAAAAAACAACAACAACAAACAAACAAACAAAAAAAGGGGTTGCTTGACCTAGGACATGAACCCAATGTGGCTACAAAACACCTACAGATGTGTTGCTCCCTGTAATTTCTAACATTTGCTGCCCTCTAACATATGTTCATTCAGTCACTAATACATTCCTCAATTCAACAAATGGTTGTTAAGTACCCCCCTCCCCGTTTGCCGCTGAGAAGTAAGGTATGAAAGGGCTAAAAAAAAAAAAACCAACTTGCTTTTCCCCTAAGCAAGAGGCTGCATATTGGAAAGACAGCTGTGGCTGAGATGAGCAGGGGACAAGAGAAAGGTAATGCCCATCACAGCTGAGGCTGGAGTCAGCACAGGACGCTTACCTTACCTGTTCCCAAGGGGGAGTGATTCCTGCTGGATCTTCAAAACTCGGGGGCTCTAATGGGCAGGTGGAGCAACTGGGCTGGAGCAGGACAGGGTGGGATCAGGGTGAGAGTCAGACACTGTTCTGCACAGCATGAAGCCTCACACTAGTCACCGGAAGCTAGAAAATAAGGAGGTGTGTCTGGATCCAGGCTCAAAAGTGCCTGTATGCTTAAAGTTGTCTATTTCATCCTCAGAAGCAAAACAAAAAGCATAGCATCGGTGTCCAACCCTGGAGAGAGGAAATGGCATTCGGGTTCAAAAATAATTTAAAAAGCAACTCTAATTTCAACCTTGACATCTTCAGGTTGCCCTTGTGTGTGTGTGTGTGTGTGTGTGTGTGTGTGTGTGTGTGAGTATGTATATATATATATATATATATATATATATATATATATATATGTATTCTTCCCTGAGAGTGGCCAGGTACAAGCCTGTCTGCCTAGTCAGTGCTGTAGGTTGAGGGGAAGGATGCCAGCATTAAGGTATCTGGTGTATAGACAGATTGTCATGGGACACTCCTTTTATTCCAGCACTCGGGAGGCAAAGGTAGGTAGATCTCTGAGTTTGAGAACAGCCTCATCTACAGAGCAAATTCCAGGACAGCCAGGACTACAGAGAAAAACCCTGTCTCAAAAAAACAAAACAAAACAAAACAACAAACCACCTAGTATCAGAGAGAGAATTATCCATATGTCTACACGGTACTGAAGAAGTGAGTTTAACATGGCTCATCAACCCCAGGGGCGCTGAAGTTGGAAGTCCGGGGTCAAGAGTAGATTTAAATGGGTGAGGGAAAGCTCGAGCAATGGATGGCAGTAAGGGAGATTCTCTGCACTTGTTTTACAGGCTTCCACCTCATGATTTTTTAATATAGTTAGCAGGGGCTTCTTAGGCACTTAGAGACTCTTGACCCATGGCGCCAAGCTACAATATTCTGTATAAGTAGCCCCTGCAGTAGGAAATCTAGAATTTTCCAGGGTTGTGGGACATCAGCACAAAAGGGACATTACTCCGAAAGCTCCCTGTGTGGTGTCTTCCTCATGTAAAATTCCTCACTTGGAGTCACATTAGTTTTACAGCAGCTGGTTCTGTCTGGCCTGGGCATTAAGCAATAAGCTGTTAACAAACGGGGAGAGCCTGTGACAATGTATGCTAGCTAGTGTGACACAAAGTCCCTGGTGTGAGTGTAGAATGAAGAATTTTTCAGTTGGAACCTGGTTTTCTCATTTGCTACTAGTCATTCACTTAACTATTCAAGTTCAATTCATCCAGATGACACTGATAAAACAAAATTCACACCATTACTTTTTCTAATCCTTGAGGATGTTGCGATTAAGTTCCTAGGTCTGGCTTTATGTGTGGAGTAGCCTCATGGCTTCACTTTTATGATTGTTTCTTCCTTTTTTTTTTAAGATTTACTTATTTTATTTATTTATTTATTTATTTATTTATTTATTTATATGTGTACGCTGTAGCTGTCTTCAGACACACCATAAGAGGGCATCAGATCCCATTACAGATGGTTGTGAGCCACCATGTGGTTTCTGGGAATTGAACTCAGGACCTCTGGAAGAGCAGGCAGTGCTCTTAACCTCTAAGCCATCTCTCTAAGCCAGCCCGATTGTTTCTTCCTTTGGAAAATAGATGTTATCACAACAGTTTGCTGCTATCATAAGGCAGGGTGGTACTGTCATTTACAGAGATGGCCTGGCTTTACATAATGATAATTTCATACTTTACCACCGAAACTTTGGGCAAAACTCAAACTTTTTAAGCCTCAGTTTCCTAATCTGAAAAATGCTCAATGATTAGGTCTAATAACAGGTTCTTCCCAAGGATAAAGGGAAACTGTTCATGGCAAATACTTAGCATACTGCCTGAGCTTAGCACAGGGCACTAGGCGCTAGCTGTCATCATGATAATTCATAAGGCTTTATGGACCAAATGAGATCATTCCATTTGAAGCACAGCACCATGCTAGAACCTAGTACCCCCTCCCACAATGCTGGCCATATTATCTCATGTACAGCCACCTTTCCCAGGGCAGCACCGACTGCTGAACTCTCTTCGTTGTCCCTCTCTGCGGTTGCAGCCTGCAAATGCGTTTAACCCCTTCATTGCTACCTCTTTCCTATGTTCCCTGCCTGGCTCCCTACCCAGTGAACACTGTGCTCCTCAGAGTACTCAGCACAGTCCCTCTGCCATAGCAGATGGTCACTCTAGGGTTCTTTTGGTTTGATTTCCTAATAGTTCTATTACTCTGCTACCTGTTTTTAGAAAACGTCAAGACTTCGGTAAAATGAAAATAATTAGCTTTCTTACCTCATCTAGCCAAGAGGTCACCAAGACCATGGAAAAATAGTATTTGATTTTAGAATAAAGGAAGAGATTGTGTGTGTGTGTGTGTGTGTGTGTGTGTGTGGTTTAAGTGAGAAAAGCCCCCCGTACGACCTTATATTTGAACACCCTCATGTCCAGTTTGGCTCTGCTTTAGGAGATTATAGAGCCTTTAGTAGGTGCAGTTTTGCGCAGGAATGCACATTGCGGGTGGACCTCCAGTGCCTATAGTCTCACCCTCCTTCCTGCTTGCCATCTTTGGCTTTTTATTACAGTGGAGATGTGATCTCTCAGCTTCCTGTTACTGCTGCCTATTGCCACACTTTCCCGCCACTAAGGACTACAGCCAACCAGGCGTGGTCAGGAGGCAGAGGCAGGTGGATCTCTGTGAGTCCGAGGCCAGCCTGGTAGACATAGTGGGTTCCAAGATAGCCAGTGCTATATAGGAAGATCTGTCTCAAATAATAGAAATAAAATAAATAAAAATGACTGCACTTGTGTGGAACTATAAGCCCACGTAAACTTTCTTCCTTAAGTTAATAATTAATACTCTCCTTTTAAGAACTTCTTAAGTCATTTATAGGTTATTAGTATTGATGTTTATTTTACAATCTGACCATAGCTCTGGGTATGGTTTATTAATTTATTTAATTTTTTGAAATAAGGTTTCTCTGAGTAGACCTAGCTGTCCTGAAACTCACTCTGCAGCCCAGGCTGGCCTTGAACTCATAAAGATCTGTCTGCCTCTGCCTTTTGAGTGCTGGGATTAAAGACATGTCCCACCATGCCCAGCCTTGATTTCAGGTTATGTTTTATTTTAAGTAAAAACCTATCTCATAGTTTGATATAGAAATTTCAATATTACATTAATTGCTTTTTGTTGCTGTGGTAAGATACCATGACCAAGGCAACTTATAAAGGAAAGAGTGTAATGAGCTCATGGTACCAGAGGTTAGAGTCTATGGCACACTGAAGGGGTGGTGACTAGCAGTGGAGCAGCAACTGTGACCTCAAGTCTTACCCATAAGCAGGAGGTAAAGGGTACACTAGGAATGGCGATCTATTGAAAACTCAAAGCTGGCCCCCAACAACATACCTTCTCCAATAAGGCCACACCTCCTACATCCTTCCCAAAGACTTCTACCAACAGGGGACCAAGTATTTGAATATATATGAACCCTTAAAAATATTTACAAATAAATAAACAATGTATGAACTGCTACTGCATTTAGTCAATGAAACCATGAAAGAAAAAAGGTGTTCTTTTCTTAAACCCATCCCGTAGGGCACTACAGCAAAACTATGAAAATGCCACTTACTGCTCAAAGCTACTTAGTGGCTCCTTGAAGCCCATGACTTTTGTCTCCAGCACCCTCTTCCACTGCTGCTAGAGAACCATCCAACTTCTCGCTCCTTTCCTCACACTGTATGGTGTTCACCTTCGTATATTTTTAGGATGCTTTTCTCTACTCCAGGGTGTCTAGCTCTTTTCTCATCTCCCTGCTTCCCCACCCCAACCCTTTACCCTTGGTTCTCCTATTGCCAAGCCTGCTAGAAAGTTTTCTGTGGACTTCCTTCTAAGTTAGAATACATAGACCCTTCCCGCAGTACCAGGTTCCTAGTTGCTTCTCTACAGCCTTCCACATTGTTTCATTAATTCAAGTATGACTTGAGCTCCAGGTATTCTGTTCCAAGTACCCTGTAAGATACTAAAAAGGAGTTGACAAGGTCCCACGGAGTTCCTTATCTTCGCCCAGTGTATGTAAACTAAGGAAGCAGATTCTAACTGGGCTAACTGGTCTAGGAACAGTAGAAAGCTAACCTGAGAGAGTTTCTGGAGAAAGGCTAATAAGGAGTATAGCCCCAAACAGAATGGTCAGGGAAGATCTTTCCTCTCTTCTCTATGCACAGACCAGAAGTAAGTGATGAGGTGGAGTGGGGGAGGGAGAAGGAGGGTAATAGACCGTTTTCCAGGAGTTTCCTACATCTCTGTATGCCTGTGAGCATGATACTAACTTTCTTTTTGTTCTGGATTGTACTTTTGAATCTGTTTAGCCAACAGCCTCATCAGGTACAAAGAGCTTCCCTTTGAACCAAAGGGAAGTATTGCTTTCGGCCCAATGTGTTAAAGATATCTCCTCGGGCAAAGAGAATTTTTGTTTGCATTTCATTAAACAAGATTTGGTATCCTTATCTAAGGTTGGAGTTTCTCTCTCATCCTGTGCTACATGCTGTATGAAAGTGGCACCTGGCCCTCTTCACATTCCTGTGTGGGAAGCAGGTTTTGCAGGCTATGCACAAAGGCTCAACCCTCTGCCTCCTGCTGTTGCTGTGAGCAATAAAGTCCTTCCTCATTAAGCCTGGAGTCTCCTGTCTTTGGCCAGCATCCACGAAGGTGTGGGAAGCTGGCTTACTGGCTTGTAAACAGGGCAAAGTCCCAGATCTTTTCTAGTTATGGACAGCAGGTATTAAAAAACAGAACATTCAAGACACACAGTAAAAAGCAAGTGGAAAGACTGTGAGGTATTTCCTGTGATTCATTCTCTTTTCTTTTCTTCCTTCTTTTCTTCCTTAAGATTGATTTATGTCTATATTTTATTTGTATGTGTGTTTTGTCTGCATGTATGTTTGTGCCTGGTGTCCAGGGATGTCGGGGAGGAAGTCAGATCTCCCTGGCACTGGAGTTACAGATGGTTGTGAGCTGCCATGCGAATGCTGAGACCAAAACTCTGGTCTTCTATAAAACCCTAAATGCTCTTAACTGCTAAAATACCTCTGAAGCCCAACTGTAAAGTTCTTAAGGAGAACACCATCACTCACCTTGGTATCCTTAGAACCCAGCAGAGTGATTGGTTCATAGCAAGATTCAAGGAATGTTTGCTAAAAGAAGCAAAGTAGTTGTATCTTAAAAATAAATATATTCTTCACAATCCACCTCCCCCCCAAAAAAAGAGAAAGAAAGAAATAAAGGGAGAAATAAAGGAAGGAAGGAAGGAAGGAAGGAAGGAAGGAAGGAAGGAAGGAAGGAAGGAAGGAAGGACGATAGATAGATAGATAGACAGACAGACAGACAGACAGACAGACAGACAGATAGGGGAACTCTTTGAGGAGCTGGAGAGATGGATCAGAGGGTAAGAGTGCTTGCTGAAAGTGCAGTTCCCCAGCACCCTCATGGCAGCCCACAAGCATCTATAACTCCAGTTCTGGGGTCCTAATGCCCTGTATCCTTCATGGGCCAGGCAGGCATTTGGTACACAGACACATAGGCAAAGTACTCATATACATAAAATAAAAACAAAACCAAAACAAAACCAAAAAATCTGTTTGTTGGGTAGGGATCCATGAGATCATACCAACTACTGTGATTCTCTTTCTTTTCCCCTCCTTTAGAGAGATACATAGCAAGAGTGTCAGGAGAAGGCAGAACCCAGAGACCTGGGTTTCCATCTCAGTTGTGCTGCCTACTAGCTGGCAACTGACTTAAACCCTGTAACTCTTTTGTTTTTGTTTTTTGAGACAGGGTTCCTCTGTGTATCCCTGACTGTTCTGGAACTCACTCTGTAGACCAGGCTGGCCTCGAACTCAGAAATCTGCCTGCCTCTGCCTCCCAAGTGCTAGGATTAAAAGCGTGCATCACCACTGCTCAGCCATGTAAGTCTTTGGTGCTTCGGTTTCCTTTGTTTAAAACCCTGGCGATCTTGTCTTCTCTGGGTCCATGTTAAATGACAGAACATAGGACGAATATTAAGGGTTTACAAATGATACTTTGTGTGCCCTCAGAAACTCCTGCCTGTCACCAGTGCTCTAGCTTCATTAGCTGCTGGTTAGATGATTTCACCAACAAATGTGATGAATTTAGAAAGCAAGGAGGGAATGCTTGTGCAGCGGGATTCAGTGTTGAACACTTCCCATCAAGCCATACTTGCTGAGGTCTGCTGCTTGTAGATAGATGTTAAAGAGCAAGCCCTCCTTTCTATGAGGAGTCTCGGTTTGGTTTCCCTGAGCTGAAGTTGTGGTCAGGTATTGTTTTAAATGTGAATTCCTCACCATGACCTCAGCACATGCAAAGGGAGCTCACAGTGGCTTGGAGACTCCACACCTCATTTGTGGACATCTGAACAGCACTTCCTGTGATAGTTCAGCAAAGTTCTTGGGTGGCAAGCCTTTCAGCCAGTGTGGTCCATGAAGGAGCCTGTCGCTGAAGAGGCAGGCTGGATGAGAACGTCTGGTTCCATCTTCAACAATCTATGGAAAAAAACTGTTGGTGAAGCTTCTCCAACAGAGTTAGGAATCCAAAACCTGGCTTGGCCCTCTTTCCTTTCCTTCTTCCTTCCTTTGTTCCTTTCCTCCCTCCTTGTTCCCCTTCCTTCCTTCCTTCTTTCCTTCCTTCCTTCCTTCTTTCCTTCCTCCCTCCTTTCCTTCCTTCCATTTATTTTTAGACAGGGTTTTACCTACCCTAGGTGGGCTAGAAATCATGTATCTTAGGGTGATTTTGAACCTCTGATCATCCTGCTTCTGCCAACCCTAAATGCTGGAGTTGCAGGCATGTGCCACCATGCCCCCTTTATATGGTGCTTGTGAACCCAGGGCTTCAGATATTTTAGGCACACATTCTACCAACTGAGCCACATTCCTACCTTCCCTCTCCAATTAGCCTTTTCTAATAATCTCTCTCTCTCTCTCTCTCTCTCTCTCTCTCTCTCTCTCTCTCTCTCTCTCTCTGTGTGTGTGTGTGTGTGTGTGTGTACACTTCCTGGGTTTTAACTCTGTGTGTGAGACTATACTGGGTTCTGTGACAATGAACAAAGCAGTCACAGTCTTTCACAGGTGGCTAGTCATCCACACTTGGAGAAACACTAAGGGACAGTGTTTGCTGATGGACACGCATGAAGCTGCATGCTGTGTGCCATAGCTTCTAGGGAGGTGGTGAACCAATTTCCAACCTGGTGACAAGTGAACACTGCTGGGACATCCAGGAGAGGAGAGAAGGCCACCAGAAGAAGTCCATGGTGATCTATACTCCTCTCCAGACAGGTACAGCCCTTTTGCCATTTCTGTTTTCTTTCTTCATCATTTCAAATAGCTACACAGCTAATCACATCTTCTTTGTGTAGATGGAATGATTAAATTCGATCCTTGGTGTTACATCAGAACAAAAGGGAAGAATACATCCACTGAATTTGAAATGAGAACATCCGGGAGTCACATTGGTTTGGATTTGGGAGGTAGCCCGTCAGGGCCCAGGTTTCATGCACTCCCCTCCTGCTTCTCCCTGGATGGTGGCCTGTCAGGGCCCAGGTTTCATGCACTCCCCTCCTGCTTCTCCCTGGATGGTGGCCTGTCAGGGCCCAGGTTTCATGCACTCCCTTCCTGCTTCTCCCTGGCTGGCTTATTTCCTCTTTCTCATCTCGTACAGGCTCTGCTGATGACTGTATATGTACCTGACCACACAGACCCTAGGCAGTACAGCTCACATTGTATGGATATAGAAACAGAGGCTAGAAGAAATTCTGCTTTGTGGAGGGGACTCATGGAAACCAAATCCATGTTCACGCTTTTGGTATGCTGCTGTGCATTCACACACATATATACATTACACACACATATATAATACATGCATATCTATGTGACTAAATATACAATATACAAATGTACAGAGATGTAAATCTGTAAACTATAGAGTCACATATATCTGTGTATATATAAGCATATATACACACGTGTATTATGATCATGACCATATATGCATATATGTATACACACATATATAGAGAGAGATATAAATATATGGAATTGTGGTTGCTATGACCACCCCTCCCCCAGTTACTGCTGTTATAGTTTTGATGCAAGAGTCTTGCTACACAGATCACTGCTATGCACAGTAATCCTCTGACCTTGGCCCCTGGAGTGGTAGCTTTATAGGCATATGGTTCCCCTCCTGGTATATCTTAATAAGATATTTGTGAATAAAGATTTGTTGTAGCAAACATTTTGCTACAGATGTTCTTCACTGGCTTGATGTCGCCTGCCTGCCTGTCTTGTTCTAATTAGTTGCCTTATCAGAAAGCCTCTTTAATGGTGACTTTGGGGTCTGTGCACAGATAACTTCTCTGATAGAGACTGAAAACACTAAGGATCAGGTGCTTACCAACTGACACACTTTGATCAGCATATCTGTGTGCTGGTTTGTTTTTGTCAACTTGTCATAAACCTAGACATGCCTGAGAAGAGGAAATCTTAATTGCAGAAAAGAAAAAAAAAAGCTTTTTGGAGGGGAGAATTTTCAGACAGGGTTTCTCTGTGTAGCCCTGGCTGTCCTGGCTGTCTCTGTAGACGACCAGGCTGGCCTCCAACTCATGGACCACCACTGCGTGGTAGGAGAAAACAATCTTAAAAGGAAAATGACTTCATCAGATTGGCTTTGTAGACAGGTCTATAGGGGCATTTCTTTGATTAATGATTGGTATGGAAGGAACTAGACCACCCCGAGCAAGTGGCCTGAGGATATATAAAAAAGGCAAGCTGAGCAAGCCATGGGGAGCAAGCAAGTAAATAGCACGCCTTTATGGCTTCTGCTTCAGGTCCTGCCTCCAGTTTCCTGCCTTGGCTTGCTGCAGTCAACTGTGATTGGGATATAAAAGCAAACTAAATCTTTTCCTCCTCCTCAACTTGCTTTGAGTTGTGCAGCTTATCACAGCAGTCAGGGTGGACACTGACACTATCATCTAAACCTTTTTTTTTTTAATTGATTAATTTATGTATATGGGTACAATGTAGCTGTTTTCAAAAACACCAGAAGAGGGCATCAGATCTCATTACAGATGGTTGTGAGTCAGAATGTGGTTGCTGGGAATTGGATTCAGGACCTCTGGAAGAGCAGTCAGTGCTCTTAACTGTTGGGCCATCTCTCCAGCAGCAGCCTCTTTTTTTTTTTTTTTTTTTTTAAACCTTGAACAAATAACTATTCTCTTTCCCCCATTGGTTAGAAAAGAAGAGTCACATGTTCTTCCTTGCATATTAAGAACTTACTGAGCTAAGTGCTAGAACTCTGGGATACATGAGTCATGAACTCAGGAGCTTCCTTGTGGCTCATGCTGGTATTTCAGACCTGTGGAGATGAGCAAGTAGCGTGCGTATCCCATGATGCAAGAACAGCTCCAAACACACAGGCTCTTTACCGCATTTTCCAGGGCATATTATGTGCCTATGCAGATGGTGTAGACGTGATAGGATTCTGCACTCGAGAAGCCCACTCTAGTAAGACAAACATCATAAGTAGCACAGACAGCAGATGACAGCCCTGCCAAGATTGGGCTGTCATGAGTGCCACCCAATGAAAACATGCTAAGATGGCAGAAACCGTAGAAATGGGGAAAGTTAGAATTAGGGAAATGTTCCCACTGAAGTAAGACAGCCCCTAGGGATGCTTCTGAGAGAAGCTGCCCACATATGTTTGATGGAAGTGGTAGAAGAGGGCAGAGGACAGAAGTCGGCCTTGGGTGTTGTCCTCAGTCACTCTCCACTCAAATTTTTGTGACAGGGTTTCTCACTGAGCCCAGAGCTCAGGTTGGCTAAGCTGGGTCCACATGTCTCTGCCCCCTCCCCATACATCTTGTTACAGAGAACCCACCACCATGCCTAGTTTTTACTTGGATGCTGGGGATCGAAACTCATGTCCTCATGCTTGCACCTAGTAGGCATCTTATTGGCTGAGCTCTCTCTTCAGCCCAGAAGCTCAGTTCTTATTACTGAGTTCTTATAATCAAAGAGAGAAACTGGAAGATGTTACAATCAAGTAAAACAAGCAGTAAATATGGTTTGTTCGTTTTCCTGCTCCGCCTCTACTAGCAAATCCTAGAGCCTGTTGTATTTGTTACTTTTCTACTGCCATGATAAGACATCATGACTAAGACAACTTATAAAATAAAATGTTTTATTTGGGCCTCATGGTTCCTTAGAGTCCATGGCTATCGTGGGAGAGGAGCGTGACGACAGGCAGGCATGTTGCTGGAGCAGTAGCTGAGAGGTCACGTGTCCAGACATGATTCTGGGGTAGAGAAAGCTAATTGAGAATGGTTTTTAAAACCTCAAAGCCAGGGCTGGAGAGATGGCTCAGCGGGTAAGAGCACCGACTGTTCTTCCAGAGGTCCTGAGTTCAAATCCCAGCAACTACATGGTGGTTCACAACCATCTGTAATGAGATCTGATGCTCTCTTCTGGTGTGTCTGAAGAATAAATAAATAAATGAAGAATAAATAAATCTTAAAAAAAAACCTCAAAGCCTATTCCTAGTGGCACACTCCTCCCAAAAGACCACACCTCCCAATTGTTCCCAAACAGTCCCAAATTGGGGACCAAGTATTCAAACATATGAG
>NW_022196900.1:60027336-60067900 GCF_008632895.1 Mastomys coucha
CTCATTTAACGCCTCTCCATCTGCCGCCTATCCATAGCTGTAGTTTCTAGTACCCTAGAAGCAGTACATTCATAGTCTATAGGAAAGAGAATGAATGGTTTATACAGGGACACAGACACTCACCCTGCAGCACACACAGCACCACCCACTTGTTTCTATAAGGTGGCTCCCAGAGAGCCTGATGCAGAACTCAGGAGCTAACCTGCAAGTTAGTCATGCCTACCCATGCTTAGGAGAGCAAGTGGATGCTATGAGTTTCAGCTTTGTTTTCGTTTATTTTTGCTTGTAATGGAGTCAGATGGGTTTACACACACACACACACACACACACACACACAAAGAGAGGGTAGAGAGAGAGGGAGAGGGAAAAAGAGAGGTGGGGAGGGAGAGAGAGGGCGCCCAGTGGAAGGTCAGAGCAAAGGCCTGAAAGTAATACTGTGCTTAAACTCTGGGTCAGTCGCTTATCCTGGGGTGACCTTCAGCTATTTGTTGCAACTCTCTAAGGTTCCGAGTTTGTTACCTAAAAGTTCAGGATCAAGATACAACCTCCAGCCTGGTCCTGGGATTAAAGGATAATGAGTCACACACACTGAATGTAGACCTCAGAGTATTGTGCTGGCCGCATGATAGCTGGTTAACAAACCAAGTCCGCTGAGCCCACGAGGGCGAGCTATTGTTACTAATAACAACGCGGAAAGGGAGTTGAGGCTCTAAAGGGAGTTGCTCCCTTCCTAGGTCTCTGTCAGGCAGAAAACCTGAGTTCTCGAACTTAAAAGGGACTTTGGGGGGTGTGGGGGGTGGGTAGGTGGAGCCTGTAACACTTGGGACCCGAGATCCCCTGCTCGGACCGAGACGGGAAGAGCGGGTGGGGGGTCGCCTGGCCAGCTATGAGAAGGTCTCAATAGTCCCCTTCTCGGGCCAGAAGGATCCTGTGCAAGCGAGGCCCCCCAGTGTCCCGGGCCCCCAGCGTCCCAGGGCGTCGCCCTGTGCTAGCCAGAGAGAGGAGGGGCGAGCGCGGGACTTTCCCCGCCTCCCTCCTCTTTCCATAAATCACCGCTGCAGCGGCCGCGGCGGAGCCGGGAAGTGTACGGAGCCGGAGCGCAGCGTGGTGGCACCAGACACCTCCCTTTTCCCCGCCGCTTTCTTTCCTTTCTCTTCTCTCACTTAGGTCTTTTAAACCTCCCTCTCCTTCCTCGCCGGGAGACCGCCCCGGCCGCGCAGCCCCGCTTGCACTGGTGGCGCCACCGCCGTCTCCGGGCTGCGCCGGGACTCGGGGAAGCGAAGGCGGCGGCGCTCCGCCGGTGCTCTCAGCCGCCCGGCCTGCGGGCGCCGCGGTCTCGGAGCCGCTGCCGCCGGGCGATGGTGGCCGCCCGCGCGCCCGCGCTGCAGCCGGGCGCCCCCTAAGTTTGCCAGCTACCGCCGCCGCGCCGCGGAGCCGAGAGCGCAGGAGACGAGGAAAGTTTGGCGGGCTGCGCGCCTCCGGCGGCCAGCACCCGAATCCCGTCGGCGGGAGTGGCCGGAGGCGGCATGGCCCGCGAGCCGGAGGAAGAGGAGACCGTAAGGCCGTCCGCTCCCGTCCGCCGCTGTTCCCGCTGCCCTGGCTGGCCTGGGGCCCCGCGGCCGCCCCTCTGGCTGCTCTGCCTGGTGGCGTGCTGGATCTTGGGAGCCGTGGCCGACGCCGACTTTTCCATCCTGGATGAGGCGCAAGTGCTGGCGAGCCAGATGCGGAGGCTGGCGGCGGAGGAGCTGGGGGTGGTCACCATGCAGGTAAGCGACCCCCTTCGCGCCGCCTCACTGTGGCAGCGCTCTCCCGCTGCGCAGAGCCCCCGGGCGCTGCACGGAGCGCCCTAGCCGGCAGCGGGACCTCGCTGCTCCTGCAGACTTCTCTACATCCAGTCCTCTCCGTCCCGTATACTCATCTGCTGCTGCCCTCTTCTGCAGAGCCTCTGCCCCGCACCCACTTTCCCCCTTTCCTCGGCCCCGGCTCCTTTCTTGTTGGCTGGGGATTCTCTGCTCTATCCGCGCCTCCTTCCTCTAGTTTGCACTCTCTTCCTTCGCAGATTTGTTTTCACTCGTCACTCCTGCAAACTCCCTTTCCCTCTTTGTGTCCCCATCCCTAGGCAGCGGGTCCCGCCCGACCTGGGGCATTCTCCAAGGCTCCCCCCACTCTGCCCTCTTGAAACCTCCCAGCGTCCTGGAGACCCTGGCGCACCGGTGGGCGAGAGAGGGAAGGTAGAGCGTCCGCCTTGGCCGCAGGACTGTTGGGGTCCGGACGGCCCAGCAGCCGGGGCTCGCTCTCCCTGCCCTGTCGCTTTGGGGGAGGGGAGGGGCTGGCCTGGCGGATCCCCCGCTCCAATCCTTCTGAGGACTCTTTTTATTTTCTTTCCGCTCTTGCGGCCCTCTGTCGCCTGCTGTCCGCTGTGTAATTTCTAGTTTGTGTGTGCCTTTGCTGGGAAGGACAAGGTGAATAGGGTTTCCATTTTTTTTTCCCTTCGTGTTTTGGCCTTCCCTAGGGTTGTAGATTAATTGCCTTTGGCTGATAAGGATTTCTGAGGATGCTACTAATAACCCACAGTTGTAAAAATTGCTAGACAGCAACCACCTGGAGATCCTATCGCGCCGTTATTCTCATCTTCTTGGCGAAGAAGGCCCACTCAATTAGAAACTGATGAGATGACACTCCGAGTACGAAGCCAGCGAAACAGCCTGGTGCTCCAGACAACTAACTGTGCATTTCTGCAATAATGGTGGCGGGATTGGCCTTCGAAAGACCGAAGTTTTCAGGAATGTAGTGTCAAAATAGGTTTCTGATTTCGAACCAGAGTGACCATTCCACCTCCTACGGGCGAGATGTTTTGCTTCTCTTTGGGATTCAGGTTTCTGACGGCTTTCTTAAAAAAAAAAAAAAAAAAAAAAGCCCAGAAACCTACTTCCATCCGGGCCCCCTAAGAGGTTGCATGCTGTTTGCTTAAAACAAGTTCTATCACCATGCTAGCTTTTCTAAGGTGGAGAGATAGCTTTGCTGGGAGGGTAAATTTACATTTATTTGCAGAAATCCGGCCCTGACCTGCTGCGGCGGAGGGGAGTTTTCTTTATTTCCATGATAACAATTACTCTTTTTAAATGCATCTTTCCATTGCTTCCTATGCCCTCTCTTAGATTTAGGTTCAGTTTAATTTCTTCCATGTGCATTTTTTGGTTGCTGGCGCCCTGATCTCCTAGGGGTGGAAGGGCTTTGGAGGCAGTGAAACCCATCTAGATTTGCTTTGCCTTGGTGAACGCGCTAATTTAGAAACAAACAGAACTGTGTTTTCCCACAGAGGATTTTCTTTTTTTTTTTTTTATCAAAAGGGAGTTCAGGTGCTGCAACCTGAAGTTTTGCTTTCAGGATTAGGCGGCCTTTGCCACCTTCACTCAATTCCTAGGACAGGATGAGGGATGGTCCCCCCTCCCCTTCCTGTAATCTAAAGGCTTGCTCTTTCTAAGACTCTGGCAGCAATTTTATGGTTTCTCACCCTGGTCCTTAACAAAAGGTGATCCTGACACACTGTCATTCAGGTAGGGAGCCGCTTTAAACACTTTAGGAAAAGAAAAAGAAGAAAAGCTGGTGTGTGTGTGTGTGTGTGTGTGTGTGTGTGCCCAAATGGCCCTTTATCTCTTCCCAACTGGCCCCTCTCTAACACCTTTGCAACCTCATTGTGAAAACGGACCTCCTGTGGACAGGGTTTTGTCTGGCAAAATGTAAAGTGGCTTCGCTCCTTTTTTCAAAGGAGTGGTGCTTACTGTATTTAAATTTCCCTTCTTGAGCTGTACATTGATCTGCCACTTGCTCCGATCTGGGAAATTGTCAGAAGAATCCCCTTTTTAAAGTAGCCAGACTGCCAGCTTTGGGAGAAGTACTTGTGCATGATAAATCCAGTGCCAGTTAGCTTTCTGGCCTTTAATGTAGAGCTTGCCAGCCTTGGGGTTTGTTCAGTGGATCTGAAATAAATGTGGGCCAGTTGCCTAAAATGAAGACGACGTGCCCTCTGTTCTGGAATGTGGATTCTGCAGATAGAGACTCTGTTGGTGATTCGGAGACTAATGCCCTTAGGTTCAGTTGGATGGTTGGGGCAACAAGTTTTTGTTTTTTGTTTTTTGTTTTTTTCTTTTTTCCGTTTGCAGGAAGAAAGTGTCTGCACATACTCCCCTCCCCCTGAAGGTGCTGACTTTTTTATTTAACCTTCTCCTTTTATGAGATCTGTAGACTGTTAATTTTCTTTTCCTTTCTTTTTTTCTTTTTTGGTTTTTTTGAGACAGGGTTTCTCTGTGTAGCCCTGGCTGTCCTGGAACTCACTCTGTAGACCAGGCTGGCCTCAAACTCAGAAATCCACCTGCCTCTGCCAACCAAGTGCTGGGATTAAAGGCGTGTGCCACCACTGCTCCACGACCTGTTAATTTTCAAAGCCAATTTCCAGACCTTTAAGTTGTTTTGTTGCTGAAATTTTCCAAAAGCAACTCTTGACTTTGAGAAACTGCAAAGTGGCTTCCCCTTCCCCGTGAGGTCCGTTGTTCTGCTGAAGCTCTAATAGCTGCACACTGTGCCCACTGGAGGCTGTACTGGGGATAGCTCACAAAGGCCGACGAGCCTCTCGGCTCTGTGGTTTCCATGACACAGTTCTTGTGCTTGCTCATAGAGAAATAGAGAAGATGGTTTGAAAAGCAGTCTGTCTTAAAATTTCCCTGGAAAAGTTTTCCAGCTGGGGTTACCTACTCCTGTCTTTGTTTTTATGTTTGTTGTTGTTGTTGTTGTTGTTTTGTTTTGTTTATTCTTTTTAAATAATGGCCCCAAATTTTAACCTATGTGATTTATGCTATCAGTTTTACTGGGAAAGCTGCCACTGAACGCTGCCTCCCTGGCAGCAGACATCATAGATCATAGGGAAAAGTCAGAAACCTAATCATTGTCTCTTCGGGAGTCTGGTGAACTGAAGCCATCAATGCTAAGGTCTGAGGAGCAGACAGGGGATGGGGTCTGGGGACACTTGCTTCTGCTTACTCATTCATGCAACCAGCTTTGGTTGAATGGTGTCACACAGTGGGAAGGGTCTCATGGTAGGGTGTCCAGAGACCTGAATTCCAGAGTAGACACTTGCCTGTTGGATAATCTCATTGGTGCTGGTTGAGTCTTCTAAGCTCTGCTCTGTGACTTGGATGGCACACCTATCAATGTAAAGCCGTGGCTGACTACTGTTCATGCATGCAGTGTTTTGTTTTTTTTTTGTTTTTTTTTTTTAAATATTTTTCAGTTACCCTTGATAGTGTCCTAAGCTGTATACTAGGTATTTAGAGAATTGCAAGAAGATATTCCTGCATGGCCTCCTCTTGGTGGGGGGAGGGGGGAGAGGTTGCCTTAAACAGTGATTCTCAACCTGGGGGTTGTGGCCCCTTTGGGGCTTGAATGACCCTTAAACAGATATTTACATATTTACATTGCAATTCATAACAGTAGCAAAATTACAGTAATGAGGTAGTAATGAAAATAGTTTTATGGTTGGGGGGGTCACTATAACATGAGGCACTGTATTAATGGATCGCAGAATTAGAAAGGTTGAGAACCACTGGCCTTAAAGAAAGAGTTACGGTCACACAGGTAAAATGCTTAATCCTCAATGCTTGCTTGTTAGAAGGCATATCTACCCTGGGAGCTATTTCACCAGGCATTTTCTAAGCCCACTTAACACTATATGACAATTGAGGCTTCCTATCAGCGAGGGTCTGGCTCAAGGCCAGTGAGTCCTCCTTGGTGTTTAGCTGTGCTATGCTGGGCACACTTGCTGTGAACTTGGCAGACACACCAGCAGGTTGGTCACACAGCTGCTGTATGGAGCCTGGGAGGAGAAGGAGGCGGGGATTCCTCTCAGAAAAAAAATATCAGAAGTGCACGTTGGAGCTTCATTTCAATTAAAGAGCAGCAGCCAGGGCAGGGCACCTTCAGGAGAAGGGCCTGTCTAGGTAGAGGTGTCTGTCCATTGAAAACAGCCATGGTGTAAATAGTGAGCAGAGATGCCCGAGACAGGGAAGCCTCCCTATGCAGCAAGACAGCACTGCCCAAGCCACACGAACCGCTGCTCATTGTTTAACATCTCTAACAAATTTGAAGTAGAGGTCTTTTTATTTCTCTGAGAGGTCTTAGGTGAGACTTTGTTGGCCACACAAGGTGACCAAGGCCAGGCCTTCACGCCTACTCCTTTCCTAGTCTCTCAGCTGGTGATCGAAACAGACACCAAAGGAAGCAGTGATTCGGATGGATGGTTTGGCAAGGCCTAGAGAGGCCCTGGAAAGTAGTGGTGAATGTGTAGCAGAGAGAGATGAAGAGGGAATCACAGGGCCACGGAACAGCCTTGCTCTGTTCCTGTGGTGATCAAGGAAGTAGGCTTCTTTGGCCTTTTCAATAGAATGTCCATACACAGAGGCGGGCCCTGAGAGTGGAATCTGTAGCCTCAACCATGGGCAGATCAGCAGCTCTCAGACATTTCTCATCTCTCTGCTGGCATTGGATGGGGAGGCTAGTGCATCTTGAGCCTTCATGAGAAGGCTGGCTCTGGCTCTAGCCCTCCATGTAGATCCTGTGTGGTGTCTCAGCTCTGGCCACCCTCGCCCGTCTGTGGTCACACATGTTGTTGCTGTCCGTGCAAGTACAAGCTGATTCATCTGTATTTAGGTGAGCCTTATAGTTTTCTCTCATCCATATATACTGTCCTGGCCATAACCTGGTGTTGAATGACTTAATATCTATTTATGTACTACAGACTCTTTTCAAGGAGGAAAACATGCAAATAATGTTGATTCGTTTGTATGTTTGTGTATAAAGTTGGGGAGATTGTTACTTCTTCCTTTGAGAATTAAATATTTGGAGAAGAAGAAAGCTGATCCGTAATAGGTGACTCTGAGTTGAACTTGAACTTAAGAATGAGCTGAAGGAAAAACATATTGAATGGCTTTTGCTGACTGCTGTTGTCTCCGTGCTGGCTGGACTTCCTTCTCGCTAATGCCTGCCTTAGCTGGCTGCGTTCCTTGTGCTTGTTAGTTTCCTTGCCAGCCCTGCCTGGGTTGGACTTGGGCTTGGGAAGGGAAAGGCCACGGTTTCACACTTCATAACATGTCGGTGCTATTTCTGGTCTCTGCCTGCCAAGTTGATCCCTTCAGCCTAAGTGGGTGGGTTTAGGTGAGAGCCTTCCAAAACTCCACTTTTGCCAGGAGCTGGAGTGAAATTCGTGGTGGATCCTCTTGGACTCTGTAGGAATCTGCTAATCTTCAGAGCATCGTGGGGGCAACAGCGACAGCGATTTGGACTCAGCCAATTATCAGTTGTGTAACTTCCTGAGTGTTATTAAAAACCCGTCTGAACTTCAGTGTCTCCTCATTTCATGTGGTTAATATGGGGAAATATATTTTAAAGAAAAAGAAAAAAAAAAGTCAAAACAAAAACCAAAGAACAGCAACAACAAAAAACTCCAACAAGACTAAAACCAAAACCCTAACCAGCACAAGGCTCTGTAGAAGAGCATTTAGTAAACAGAAGTGTCTGCATGTAAATGCTGGTGTAGTCTGCTCAGTGTGAGGTGGTCAGACTGAGAATGGAGACACTTGCAGCTCTGTCAGAGCCGAGCCGCTCCTCCGCTGATATTGGGTTGTCAGTGTGGCCATGTTGCAGAGTTGCTTGAGTATCACGTACAGATCTCAAGCACGTGCTGCCAAACGACTCTCTGAGATTTCTGAAGAAAGTACTGAAGGTGCAGTTTGTTGTAGTTACTTATTTACTCTTAAGCTTGTTATTGAAAAGTTGTCCGTTTTTTAAATGTACAAAACTGAAGAAAATAGTTTGAGCATGCACACATCTTTCTCCTCCAGGTTAGACAGCTGGTGACCACTAGTGTGGGTGGTCAGGCTGGTGTCCCTGCCGCCTCCACCTGTTCCTCCTCTTCCCCAGGTGATAGGACACTGCAGTTTTATTTGTAACATTTTAAATTGTGTTAGAATTTGATTTATTGTTTTGAATGTTTGATAACAGTATTTTCTTTCTTTGGGTCCCTGTTGTATAGAATTTTAAATAGCTAGTACTTTTTGCCCAGAGACTAGCCTTCTGGATAGAATACCTCTGGTCTCCCTGTAGTAACCTATTATTCCACGAGACTGAGTTTTCTTGTTTTCTTAGTGGTTGGTGTTTAGTGTAGGCACATGAGCTTTGATGTAGCCTGAGTCTCATCAGCTCACTTCTGTTCCCACCCCTTCTAGAAAGAGGTAAGAGTGATTAAGGATAGGACAAGCTGTAAGTGGGGACATGAGCATGTACACACACACACACACACACACACACACACACACACACACACACACACACACACGATGATGACACGGGACAGGGACCTTTGAGGACTAAAGATGTTGCATGTATTTTTGGTTTTCTGAGTAGCTTGTGACCACAGGCCTCATCACAGAACTGGGGGCTGAGGGATGCAGGAGTAAGCAGGAAGTTGGGTAGTGAAAGCATGGCTTCCAGAAGGTTCCTGTTGAAGAATGGAGAACCAAGCATCCTTCGTGTGAGGTTGCCATACTTGTGATTATGGCACTACATCTGTTTCCCAAGGTCAGTTAGGCAGAAGAAAGGAAGCAGGCTGGGTGTGTAGGTCAGTAGGAGAGGTGTGAGACACTGTAGCCATTAGGAACTGCCAGGGCTGCAGGAGGGCAGAGCTACACTGTCCCCATTGTGGTTATCCAGAGGCAACATGGGGGCACTGTCCAGGCTAGTGTCATTCCACTGCTTTGTTTTTTAGGAGATGTAGAAAGGCCTTGCTTCTTAAAAAGTTGGCAATTGGTTGAGATTAAAATAATAATAATAATAATAATAATAATAATAATAATAATAATAATAATACAGTATAGGTCAAGCCAAACACATCTGCAGGCAAGATGGAGCCAGAGGTCTGGGGTAGAATTATCAGTGTGGGTCTGGGCAGTAAAGGCAGCATGTGTGTGCAGATTATGGGGAGCCCCCCCCTCCATACACACACACACACACACACACACACACACATATACATATATATGTATGTATGTATGTTTATGTGTGTGTCACATTTGCATGTGGGTACCATTGGAGGTAGAGGATGACGTTGGATCCCTGTAGTTGGAGTACAGGCAGTGTGGCATGGGTTCTGGGAACTGAACTTGAGTTAGCTTGTAAAAAAAGCAGCAAGTGCTCTTAGGCCCTGCTGGAAGAGAATTTCTGTGTACTTATAAAGCAGAACTTCTTGATGAAGAGTTCTAAAGTGGATTACCTCGAGAGATGAGCTGCTCTTCTTTATAAAGCCTTCAAATATTTATTCAGTGTTTCTTTTGTGCCAGGTACTCTGTTAGGTCTGAGATCTCTATCAGTTAATTTACAAAGTAACACAATTATAGCAGGTGTTCTGGATGCTTGAAGAAAGTGTGTCAGGGATGTTTACGTGTCTGATGGGGAAAGGTTCTTGTTTGGAATAAATAGAAGTTGGGTGGTCAAAGAGTGGCCTTTCTGGAAGGCTCCTGTTGAAGAATGGGGGGCGGGGGGATGGTTTAGGATTTGAAGTTTAGTGAGATGGGAAGAAAGGGCTAGGTGGTACGTTAGCCCAGTAGGCAGAGGTCAAGTTGTTGGACCCCTAGGATCTGTTTAGCAGTCGCAAGTTGCTTTCTGACAGGTGCCAGCATCCCTAACTCCCACTAGCTGGAATGAGAAAGGAACCTACTGCCATTACAGGTGAGGCATCTGGGGGTAGATCTCCTGGAAGGGCTATATGACAACAGTATTTCTCTTAATGCTCATCTTCCTAAGTGGAGCATCCTGCTCTTTGAACAGAGCTGGCCGCGTCTTCCATGCTGGTAGGAAACCAGTTGCTTCCTGTGCCTGAACCCCTTGGTTTGGAGATGGTGTGCTCTGGAGAGAGGCATCTAGAAACTGGAGCAAGCCCTAGAACATAGGAAACTCAGCTGAGAATTTTAAGATTCAAGCTGCGATAGCCAACACCACCTGTCAGGTCCTGCTCCATTTCTGTTTCCCACAGCCCCAGGTCCAGTTCAAGGAGAACCTACAGAACCAGATGGAATAGCCTTCCCCTCTACTGGTCTGTGCCTACAAAGTCTGACCACTATTGACGTCTGACCATGACTGAGACAATGAAATATATTGCTGTCATTTGTAAGTCTTGTTACCTGGAAGCTGCAGACCAGTGAGAGACTGGTCCACTGGCAATCCTGCTAGGCATATGTTGCAGCTGTAGATTCTAAAGTCAGTGTTAGGACTTTCTGATCCTTCTCACAACATGATCCTGTGGGAGTCCCCTTTCCCATTTCATTATATTGGAAAAGGAAATTTTACCACTGACTCTTCCTCCTTGGAAAACAGTTTGCTTAGCTCCTTTATGGCTGAGATCATGAAGGTGATGGTTTAGCTTGGTACTGATTAGATTATTTGAAGTTTATCACTTAGTACTTAAAAGTCATTGAGGCACTGAAGAAAGTCTCAGAGCTGCTGAGACTTACAGCATGTTAGATACTGGGCTTTTGATGTTATTGGGCTTGTTTGTTTTGGTTTCCCTTTTTCTTAGATAGGGTTTCTCTGAGTAGCCCTGGGTGTCCTGGACCTCACTCACTCGCTGTGTAGGCTGGCCTCCAATTCAAGATCCACCTGTCTCTGCCTCCTAAGTTCTGGGATTAAAGACCTTTGCTACCAGGCCAGGCTGTTAGATACTGTCTTAAAGGAGCAAATGGGCCCGGCAGTGGTGGCGCATGCCTTTAATCCCAGCACTTGGGAGGCAGAGGCAGGTAGATTTCTGAGTTCGAGGCCAGCCTGGTCTACAGAGTGAGTTCCAGAACAGCCAGGGCTATACAAAGAAACCCTGTCTCAAAAAAACCAAAAACCAAAAAAAAACAAAAAAAAAAACCAAAAAAACAAGGGGCTGATGAGATGGTTCAACGGGTAAGAGCACTAACTGCTCTTCTGAAGGTCCTGAGTTCAAATCCCAGCAACCACGTGGTGGTTCACAACTACCCGTAATGCGATCTGATGCCCTCTTCTGGTGTGTCTGAAGTTAGCTACAGTGTACTTATGTATAATAATAAATAAATCTAAAAAAACAAACAAACAAAAGGAAGGAGCAAATGGATTCCTTGCAGATTACTATTGTGAACCCCTGATACTAAAGTAACTCTATTCAAAATAGAAAGTGGGTCTGGGGATAGAGCTCGGTGGTAGAGCTGTTTCCTGGCATGTATGAGGCCCTTAGTTCAGTCCTCAGCACTGCTACAATAGTGAAAGACATACATAAGTAAATCAACAAAATATAACTACAACACCTAACGGCAAAGCATTAGAGAAAAGGGTTGGGGAAGAACAGCTTTAGTCCTTCGGTGTTTGTTTATACAAAGCCACAGAAGGGGGTGCCACCTCTCATTTCAGGTAAAAGTTCTGTTGTGAAATTGAGTTAAAGAGCTTAAGTCTTTCTTCTGGAATAGGAAGTCCTTGCGTTTACTTTTAGCAGACATTGCAATACTTCTCTGGAGGAAGGAGTTTCACTCAGTGAAACCACAATGTAAATGACATTTGCTATTGGGAGTTTTTTTGTTTTGTTTTGTTTTTGTTTTATGTTTTTGTTTTTTACCTTGCTTTCTTTTTCTGAGTTCAAAGATAGATTTCTCCTTAAACTTTACACAGTCTGAGTTGATTACAGTTTGAAAGCTCCAGCCTCCAAACACCAAGTGGGTGGACTGCAAAGTAGCTCATGATCCTTGTTTCCCTGGGTGGACTGCAAAGTAGCTCATGATCCTTGCTTCCCTGGGTGGACTGCAAAGTAGCTCATGATCCTTGTTTCCCTGGGTGGACTGTGCTTTCTGGCCTTTGCAGAGTAGAAGCCCAAGGCCGACGTGCTTATCTCATCTACAGTGGTGTCTTGGTTCTCCTCCAATTGGAGCCATTTTTAGAAGACACAAAGCCTAAGACTGACTACAGCCCCCCTCCCCATTTTCTTGACTTCTTTTGTATTTTTAAAAATATAATTTATATTACTTTTTCATGGGATATTTTAAAAGATAGTTCGAGGCTCTATGGAAGGGCAGTTTAAAAAAAAAAAATCCAGCAAGCCGGTGAGAATGAATCTGAATTTTTAATTAGGCTTTGAGTTGTTGCTTCAAAGTGTGGAGACATCATTAGGGATGTAAGTCTTGTTGCATTAGCAGAGGCTGACATGTTACTTCAAACACACAGAGTGCAGCTGTCCTGTGCAGATAAAAGTGGCCAAGTGCAGTATAGCAAGGTGGATTGGTAGATAATTAGCTGTCCCACATTACTGCGGTGTGGAAGAAGCCTGCCAGTCATAGGCAGGAAGGAGGAATTATGAGCAGGAGAAAATCCAAGAGTGTCATAAGGCAATTTGGAATCTCTTCAGCTGTGGCCGAGTTGATAAGGCCTATGCTAGCAAGCAACACAGGCTCACTCTACTGTATGATAGCCAACACCTTTTTTCCCCTCCCTCCCTTCCTTCCTTCCTTCCTTCCTTCCTTCCTTCCTTCCTTCCTTGCTCTCTCCCTCCATCCCTCCCTTTCTTCCTTCCAGAATGGCCAGAAGTAATGATGCACAAATACATTCATTGATTCATGAGTCTACGCCAACTCCATTCCTGAATCAATTAGCTTAAGTAGTCTTTATAGTTCCATGTCACTATACTGAGTTAAAAACACCACAGAGAAGCCATAATGCCTTGGCAGTTACTGACTATGGATAACTGAGAAAGAAGTATCTGGCTATATCGTCTCTTTACTATAAATGAGCAGTGTTTATAGTGTCTCAGGATACTGGTATGTCTGTTAGAGGTGGGGTTGTGTGTTTTCAATATTTCACTTCCCCTCAGCCCCTGATCCTTGGATATCAAAGGCATAGGAAGACCTAAGGGATCTTGCTAATACTCAATCCTCACTAACTCATCGGCCTCCTTAGCCTGGCTGTCCACTTGGTGCCTCTGTAGGATGCGGACCTCCTGTGCTGCTGGCTTTTTCTGTCTCCCTCTAAGGTGCAGCTTGACAGAGGAGGGGCTGGAGTAGGTCAGATGCCTTCAGCAGCCTCTTCTCTGGGAGAGAGACTGTGGCTGCAGCTGGAGGAAGAGGCCACATGCTTTCTGTGGATTGTTCTCATCCCTTCCCAGAGACCTTTTAAACAAAACCCTGGAAACCTGAGGAGTGGTTAGGAGGAGACAGTCTTGGCTATTCAGAGTTGGTGTCATTGTTCCTCCTGTGATAGGCTGAAACGGTGGCCTTCATTCAGTCTTAGGAAAGACTAAGCTCTATACTGATTATAAACCCACAGCACACAGGGCTACACAGAGAAACCCTGTCTTGAAAAGCCAAAAATCAAACAAACAGACAAACAAAAAAAACCCAAAAATCTTTGCAATACTTTTCTGGAGGAAGGAGTTTTACTCAGTGAAACCACAATGTAAATGACATTTGCTATTGGGAGTTTTTTTGTTTTGTTTTGTTTTTGTTTTATGTTTTTGTTTTTTACCTTGCTTTCTTTTTCTGAGTTCAAAGATAGATTCCTCCTTAAACTTTACACAGCTGAGTTGATTACAGTTTGAAAGCTCCAGCCTCCAAATACCAAGTGGGTGGACAGCACAGGTTATGGGTGTTTTAAAATTATAATTTCTGGAGATAGCATAAATGCAGATGATCCTAAAAGCAGGGTGTGGTAGCCCAGGCCTGAAACCCCAGCACTCAGGAGGAGGGAAGAAGGGATCGAGACTTCTAGGTCATCCTAGGCTACAGGCATATCTCCGAGATATTATTAATTATAATAAGAATAATGACAAATAAATTAAATACACTGGAAACAGATGAGGAATTTTTATTTGCACATCTGTATCTCAGACATTAAAGCTAGATAAGACTGGTAAACAGTTACAGCCTTGGAGGGTTGCTGGAGAACAAGCAAGCACCTGCAGGAGAGAGCCCACGTTCATGGATCTGGGAGTCTTAGGGTGTTTGCAATGTCTGTGACCTACTTTGAGGACTCAAGAAATAAAGTCTAGACTGCAAGAATTGTCCACGGGCTGTGAATGATAGACTGTGTATCTTTCTAATAGTTCCTGTTCCAAATTAGCTTTTCTCACTGTGTTTGGCATGTCCATTTCCTTAAGTATTCTAGACTGACTGGAAAATGTTTGGGGTCCTGCTATAAAAAGATTGAAAATGCTTCATTCAGCTATTTCACTGGTCCAGTCCAAAGCCCAGTATATGAACATTCAGAGAATTAATGGGATTGGGTGTTTGGTTTATTGATGGTAGAGAAAGCTAGGCTATATTTATATTTAGGAGTGGGGAAAATGTGTATGCCCTTGAAATGCATGTATATTTAGGACTCATTTCTCACAAGGTTAGAACTCATTGGGTGATTCATTTACTGAGCACGTGCTATGTGTCAGGTACCATTCTATCACCTCTGTGCTTCTTGCCCTTGTTTACTGATGGTGCCTGTCAGAAGGCTGAGGTGTATATGGAGGTGACAGACTTAAGTTTGGGGAAAATCTGAGGCAGGCCACTTGTTTCTCTCTTCCAGAGTAAACAATCCCTGTGGCTTCCAGGAAACAATACTAACTTGGCCACACTGCTCTTAGGCTAGAATTAAAACAGAAAAACAGAACACCATCCCCTGTGTAGCTTCTTTTCTTATTAAGATGAGAGGCTTCCAGGGTCAGCTTGACTGGTAGTGGAGTCCTAGCACAGCGACTCTGGTGAGCTTCCACCCCACTGCTCCACCCACTCTCAGTTTTATTTAGATTTACGTATTATTGTGCTTTGTCTTGAGGGAGGTTGAGAATCTCCCTGTCTGAGTGTCCCAGGGAGGGATTATTTATGTTCTTATAGAGATGACAGTTTTCACTTTGTCCTGTAGTTTTGACAGTTTACAACAGAATCTTTGTGTAGACACCAAGCATTCAATTTAGTTTAATTTTTATAATTATAAATACAAATATATGTAAAAATTCAATTGTATTTTTGTAATTATAATATGCAGTTTTAATTAAAATAAATTATTTTATTTTATATTTGTAGCTCCATTACATTTAGTTAGGACAAGGGTGGGGCATTTGTGTGCTGTAGCATGCGTATGAAGGTTATACAGTCCTTTCTTCTCACCAAGTAGGCCCCAGGGGAGTGAACTCAGGTTGTCTGGCTTGATGGCAGTGCCTTTACTCACTGAGCCATCTCACCAATACAAGTGTCTATTTACCTTTTCTCTTTAGAGTGTATGTGTGTTCACTCAGATGTGCTTTTTACTTTCCATGTGTATGCCAAATTCTACTACAAGTGGGTTATGTTCAAGTGACATTGTTCTCACAGGAAGGAAACTTACTTCTATTATCTAATGATTATGATGACATCCAGAATTAAGGTGGACAAATGGTAAAGGGGATACATATACATATACAGCTCTTCATCAGAGAGTTGTGGATGTTGCCTGCCTTATCAGATCAAGACAGCATTGTTCAGGAGTAAAGGGAAACAGGGCCTGTTGTAGGTCCTTAGGTTGTGGGAGTCAGCTAATCTGTTATGTCTGCGGTTCGGCTCCTGGCATGAATCCCCAGAGTTCTAAAGAACCCTAGGAACTCGCCAAGCCCAGAGGCCCTGCCTGGGAAGGGCCTATATTTCTTAAAGGGAAAAGTCTGCATTTAAACATGAAGGGCTAAAGAAAGGTAATGAAGTGCAGGACTGACCACCCTGTGTGCAGATAGAGTAGGCTAAGGTAGCATTCAAAAGCAGCCTCTTGGGGGAGTTGATGAATAATGAGTGGACTCTGGGAGGGCCTGGGGACCTCCCTAGGGGAGGCTGAACCTGACTTTCTTCGTTGAAACTGAATGGGAATGGGAGCCGATGGGAGACAACATAGAGTCTCTGTGGCGGTCCTTGTCCGGACTTTATCCTGGCAGGAATGGGAAGCCATGAAGGTTTGAGGCATAAGATTATTGGCCCAACTTTGCTGTAGAATCATCTGCCTGACTGGTTCATCTCCCCCTTCTATTTTGACTTCCACAACCTCTGGCTGTTGATGTAAGCTCAGGCTATCATAAAATGAATCCAGTAATTACAGGCCTCCGGAGGTTACACCCTTCCGAACAGGGTCCCTCTTCCCTGCTCACTGCTGACAGATGTGCTCCAGGGAACTCTTGCTGGCTATACTCTCTTTGGGCATCAGTCAACTACTCCAGGATGACTATTTACATAAACATCACGCTGCTCTTGCTGGTCATGGTGATGCACACCTTTAACCCCAGAGCTCAGGAGCCATAGGCAGGAGGATCTCTGGGAGTTCAAGGGCTACAGTTGAGGCCCTGTCTCAAAAAAAGAAGACAAAAAAGTACCAACCAGGACCTCTCCTAGAACTGTTGTGGATTCCATTACATTTTGGGATCGCTGTGTAATCCGTTCTTTTGGGCAAAGGCAGGGATCCAAGTGTTCACTCCAGTGGTCATTGTCAACCTTCTAGGGGCAGTAAAAAAAGGAGAGGTTTTGATCGTTTTTGACTAGCATCTTGGTTATCCTGGGTTTCCTACCCTCCACGCCCAGTTTTATTTTTTATTTTTATGAATGCTAGATATGGTAGTACTACACGCCTGGACCATCTCAGTACTGGGCAGGCTGAGTTACGAGGACTGTGAGTTCCAGGCCAGCTTGGACTACATTGTGACTTTTAGGTCATCCTGGGCCACATAGACTCCCTCTCCTGCTGCACCTCTCCAATTTTATTGATCAGAGCTGGCCTCTGGCTTAAAAGGTTCAAGTTACTACGCTTTGATTTAGAGCTTTTCAACTGCAAGTGATGTGTGTTCGGTAGAAACCATAGTGTCTCTTAAACTTACAGCTCCCTGTACTCTTGACGTATGGAAAGATGCCTTCCAGCAGTGCTGGGCAGTAGCTGTGAGCCACAACTCCATGTCATAAGGGTGACCCACCCTGTGTGCTGTGCTGAGTTGCTCGAAAACTGTCTGCCCCATCCTGTTGACAAAACACCCTTCCACAACTGCCAACGCACATGACCTCGTTTGTCCACACTATCATCAAATGGTCTTTGTCCGGGCAGTTTTGCCTAATTGTATGCTAAAAATATTCTGAGCGTTTTCCAGATAGAAGTCCTTTTTTTAATATTGTGTTTTTGATACCGTTTTTTGATATATTGTGTTTTCCACTAGTGATCCATTTATTGGGATGTAACTAATGTGTAATTTGATGAAGGATTCTATTTTTCAAGTACCTGTTGAGAAGTCTCAGGGGCATGTAGACTATGGATGCTGGTGTTGAGTCAACATGAGTATTTGCAAAGTTTAATGCCCTTAGCTAGTGTAAGAACCCCAGGTCAATTGGTAACAATGCTTCATATAGTAGACTATGAGTTGAACTTTCTTCGTGAAGTTACTGTGCTTTGGAATTGCTAAGGTGTTTATGTTTTTTAAAATATTATCACAGATATAGTAGTGATATAATACATTTTTTTGGTAGATGAAATCATGTCTTTAAATATGGAGGGGCAGGTATTTTTTTATAATTTGTGATTTGCAAGTTTGCACTTTTTGACCAGTCAGTGTCTCTTTTTTCCATCTCTAGTTTCTTTCTTGGCTGTGTCTATGTTGTGATTATATTAGAAGAGTTATAAATGGAATTGTGACTTTAAAGTGTGAGTTTCCAACAGCCTGCAGTCATTCATTGAGCTCTCAAAACTAAACCACAATACGTATTCAAATGAAAATAAGCATAAATGTAACATTATTTTTGAGATACTTACAAGGTCATTCGTATCTGCTTCAAACATTCAAGATTCATTGTATGAAAGATCTCATCCTGGTGTAGTCCTGGGTTATATGTAGGGGATAGGCTCCAGGACCTACAACCCAAGCCTGCCCAGGTTAAGTTAACTTGGCATTCGTAGATGATCCCCCTCTCCAACCCTCCTGTAGACTTTAAGTCATCTTTAGATTACTAATCATGCACACTACAATGTTGTTTTACTGTACTGTTTAGGGAATAGGGATGAGAAAAAATTCTGCACATGTTCAGTACAGATGCAAACTTCCCCTGTATTTTCTATCCTCATTTGGTTGAGCTCAAAGATGTGGAACCTGCAGAGAGGGCTAACCATATCTTCATTAGCATTTCATTAGCATTTGATCTTTTTAAATGGACTCAGTTGTAACATTTAAAAATATAGATATCATACTATTATTATCACATGAGAATTCTCTAAATGGTTTTCTCCACAAAGCATGCACATTTCCTTGCAAAATCTAAAACTCTCATTTTTGAATCAAATTCACAAGGAAAAACTTAAGTAAATAATGAAGTAAGTAATGCTTTGTGTAATATGTATTTAATGTCTGCTTCAAGCCACCTTATGTCTGCAGTAGTTGGGAATGCTGAAGTGGTTGATCAAATACAGCCTGCTTTCCACTTGGGCTGGGGCACACATTCTTCTGAAGTTAGTTGGTAAGCAGGCTGGGAACTACAGGGAGCAAAGGTTAGTTCAGGGAAATTATTTGTATGCAAAGCTTAGGACTCTGGCTTCAAGGATGCAAATGGATCATGTGCCTTGGAAGACCAATTCTGAGGGATTAACTCTTTCCTGCTAGTCTGCTTTAAGTTGTATTTCTAGATGACTCTTGAGTGGCCTGTAAACAATTACTGCACTCACTTCTTCCTCTGTGTTTCTTAGAAACCTGTAACTTGGTTTCTCATTTATTTTTTTAACTGTGCTGCCATTTTCTTGACTCCCTCTATTCAGCCTCTACCAGCGCCTTCCAGGAAGGCTAACCTGGTAGCCCTGTGGATGTGCTTTTGAAAGACAGAATCCTGTAAGCTAAAAGCCATATTTTAGTAATGCAGAGGGTTTCCCTGGAGAAATGAGATCAGTTTGTAGCACTCTGGCTTGCAAAGCTCATTCCAAAGTCAACTTTCGAGGACATTCAGAAGAAAGGAAAGCAGATCTTGTTCTCGGACCGACTCACGAAAGCCAGGGTAGAGAACCTTGGATTTTAATCGAATCTCTCTTACTGTCCCTTGGAACCTGAGATTCCTTATTCCAAATACTGGGCACGCCCAGACATGGTGGCACTTCTGTAATTCCAGCACTCTGGAGGCTAAGGCAGGAGAATGAGAAGCTGTGATGCGGTTGGGGGTGGGGCTGGAGAGCAAGTACTATTCTCCTAAAGGACCTGAGTTCTGTTCCTGGGTCTCACAGTGGGCATTTCATCCCACCAGTGACTCTACTGTCATCAGGAGACCTCTGAGGGTACCCGCAGTCTCATTCTTGCAAGCATACACACACACACATACAATTAAAAAAAATATATTTTAAAAGCTTGTAATAGTTGACATTTTATTGTTTGTTTGACACGTTCTAGAATCATCTAGGAGACCAACATATGAAGTATCTGTGAGGGAATTTCCAAATTGGGTTAATTAGGGTGGAAGATATACATCAATGTATGTGGCACATCCTATGACCCAGGGTTTTGGGCTGTTAAAAGAAGGAAAAAGTAGGCTGAGCATCAGAAACCATTGCTGTCTACTTTTCTAATTATGAATGTGTGACCAGCCGAGTCATCTCTGTGCCGTCCACCATGATGGACTGACTGTACCGTTAAATGAGTTACAGTAAACCCTTCCTTTGTTACATTGCTTTTGACATGTATTTTGTTATCTCAATGAGAAAAGTAACTAATACAAAATAATTGGTTCCAGGAATAGGGTTGTTCCTACAGTAAACCTCACTATGTGGTCCTTAGGACTTTGGGCTTGGTTTCCGGGAGGATTGTGGAAGAGTTTGGATCGCTAAGCTAGAAGAGCCCTAGAACTCTATCAAACAGCTTACTGAGCCATTCTGGTGGGAATTTGGAAGAACAGAGAATCAATCACATCTGGGGAAGCTGCGCTCATGAGGCTTCAGGAGACAAGTTCACGAACTTGGCCGAAGGCCAGTCATGTCATATTCTGGCAAAGAATCTGGTCACATTTTGCCTGTCTCCCATGAGCTTGAGTAAGGCTGAATTTAATATTGATGGGCTGGTGAATTTGTTTGGAGAAAATCTCAAGACAGGATTGTACTCAGGCCATGTCATGATGATTGTGCACAGCTCTGATTCAGGCCTACAATGGGAAAAGAACAAGCAGAGAAAGGGATATGAAAAGTGTACAAGTTGGAGAGGGAAATATCTTGAGTGAATTTAAAGATACAGACAAGGCAGATGGGAAAAGCAGCTGTAATGGTTGAAGGGATTAGCCTTATTCAAGAGAAATCTAGTGTTCTGCACTGGGACAATAGAGAAGGTTCCATAAGACCAAGACTCCATCCATCCAAAACTCTAGTGCATAAAAAATTAAAAAAAAAAAATGCAAGTTCATTTGAAAGGAAAGATTCTGAAATGGATTCCCTGCTTAAAAACAACTGCCAAAAAAAAAAAATTGGGCATATTCAACCACCAAGGCATACAGAAGCCAGTACAATTGTGGTCCAGAGAGGGGTAGACTATATCTCAAACTGACAGTGGAACTTAGTGTGATCCATGTGGCACCAATGTATGAAAGACTTAAGAATGAGGGAGGTCGTAGAAACCTGCACAAAGGTTCCAGAGAGCCAGGAGATATGTGTCAAGGTCAGAGTCCCTAGCAAGAGACCCTGAGTAGCCATTGTGTGGATCTGTGAAGGTACAATCTATGTTGTAGCAGAGACCCCAGCCATCTTAAACATACCAGGATCATGGGACATGCATCAAGGTCAGTTGCAGACATGAAGACTACAGCATGTTAGATATACCAGGACCATGGGGCATGTATCAAGGACACTTTCAAGGACGATGACCCCAGCTTGTTGAACATGCTAGGACCATGAACATGCATCACATAGGCTACACATAGTGAGACTCCATCTTAAAAATTAAGGATTCTGCCAGGCTAAATGAGATGGTTTATGAGAACGCCCAACATAATGCTAGAAGTCTCAGAAAGTGCAAGCCACATTTTCCCGTGCAAGTATATGTGCTGGGTTTTCAGAAATTTGGTGCTTGGCCCTGAATTCAATGCTCTGCACCTTGCTTGCTGGTCTTAAGGGGCTGGAAGTATCCTTGGTATGCTGATAAGAAACAAGCAGGAGACCACCTGGTATTGAGGGGCTGGGGAAAGGAATGTAATAACCCAGGCAGCTTCTTGTGTCTTCTGTTTCACTCTAAGTTCTAGCTAGTTGTTAAATAGTTAGTTGCTGCATAGTTACATGGCTCAATGGGCCATGCTGGCTGCCAAATGTCACTTCCCAATCGCCTCCTCCGTAGACACAAACCACCTTACCTCAGCCTCCGCTCACTACAATAACTATTAGGGGACATTTCTTTCCTGGCACACAGCAATTTCAGAGGGGATAAAGGTATGTTTCAAACACTCGAAGGATAAAGCCAGCCTTCTCCCTGGTCCCACAGGTCTGACTGGGCCTGGCTTCCTCTTGAAATGTCTCCCTGTGATGTTATGACTTAAACCATGGAGGGCCCTTTGATCCAAGCCCAGAATTTGTTGGCCACAGGGTTTTTGTTAATAGAAAACACTCATGCACCTCTAGGGGGAAGAAATTAAAGCGCAGACTTCCTCCTGTCTGACCTCTGAACTCTTGCCATTTACATCAAACGCTGGCTAGGAGAGAAGGCTAAATTAGTGATCTGTGTTAGCACCCTCTCTAGCTAGTGTGACTTTCAACTTGTTTTCTCTTCCAGCTGATAAGTTTCTACTTCAGAAGGTGTGCACATCCTCAGAAGTCTGAGGGGAGCCAACCTTCTTGGTGGAAGGTACAGTGTTCCATGCAGTGAGATTCAACCTTCTTTGTCCTTCAGGATCTGTTACAAAGCAGTTGAGACTTGCCAAGTATCTTGCTTGGCTTTTTCTGAACTTTCTTTATCTGTGAAATGGGGATTTACCCCCGCCTCAAAGGGTAGTTGTGAAAAACCACAGGAAAGAATGTGTATCAAAGTTCCTTGTGGGGAGAGGTGGCAACGTGGGTAACATGGGTAAAAAGCACTTGCCATGCGTGCCTGATGATGGAAAGCTACATATAACTGCATGTCTGCAAGCCCAGAACTCCCAGGGCAAGCAGTGAGTGGAGACAGGACAATTGGCTGGAGATTCAGGGTATAGGTGGAGGGTGCTCTCAGAGGTCCAGACTAAGTGCTCTCACGTGAATGGATGCCATGGTCCTTCTGTTTAGTGAACCACTTTTTCCATGGTCTTCTCAAGGACTGCCATTTCGCTAGCTAAAACTAATAAGGGACTAGAGAGATGGCTCAGCCATTGCTGTCTGCTCTTTCAGGGGTCCTGGGTTCTGTTCCCAGCACCCACTTAGTGGCCTGTAGCCATTTATAACTCTATACCCTCTTGTGGCCTCTGAGGGGCATCATGCATGCATATGATGCACAAACATACATGCAGGTAAACCACCCATACACATAAGGTAAATAACTTTTTTTTTTTTTAAAGCACTGTGACATCTTTTGTTATGTTCGGATCGTAGCCTGTGTGCTGCATTTGCTTTCTCTGGAAAACTTCAGTTTGAAGTTCTGCTGACTCCTTTGTAAGTTAAAAAGTTTGTGTGCGTAGGGGAAGTGGACATTTGAAACAAAAGGTGGAGAAACCGATTTTTGTTTTTTTCTTCCATCTCGGTAGCATTATACACTTGTGTGGGGGGGGGAGGGTGGAGTGAAGGAAATGTTTTACCAATACTTTGGGAATATATTTTTAGTGAAAGCCTACTAGCACTCTTTGTTGCTTAAGGGCAAGAGTGTGTTTTGATAACTTCAGTACCCTGTGAAGAATGTGAAGAAGGAAGGTCTGTCGTGTTCAGCCACCATGGGCCTGGCCATTGCAGAACAAATCTCTGGCCTCAGGTGCCTCTTCCCCCTCTCAGCCTTGGTCTATGTATGTGTCCATTAATGGGCAGGGGTAGGTTCTGCGGTCAACTTGACCACATTCATCACACCCTCCCAGAGGAACCCAGGCTGCTTTGCAGAGCTTCCTCCTGCTGCTAAGCAACAGTGAGCTGCTGCTTATTGAGAACTAGTGCCCTGGGGTTGATCTCCCCTATCTCTAGAGTAGCTGTAGGTGTAAAGACGACCCCTGCTGCTGGCTTCCTAAGCATCTTTTATCCCTAACAGAAATGCCATCATCTTGTGCATTTTTTTCTTTAGCCTGGCTTGACAGCTGTGAAGTCATGGAAGGGAAGGGAAGAAGGAAGCTCTGTGTTTGTCCTTGACTTTGCCTTCCCTAGACGGTCTCCAGACAGCTGCTTCTGCCTTTCCACCCCCATTCAGCTTGGGTACCATTCATTTGTAACCATTTGGGAACCCTCAACTTGCCCTTGTAAGGTCCTTTGTAATTGAGACAGTCCACTTTCCACGAATCTTCCAACACTGCAGTGGTTCTCAGAATGAGCCTCGTGAAGGGGTGAGGGTGTTTGGAAGCAAAGCCCTGGGCCTCTCCACCTGACTCCTTACCAATAACACAGGGATAAATAACGCTTTCTTTGCAGGGTTGTTAAATGAAAGGGCTCTAAAATCCTTTTGTGAATTGCACAATAATCTCTTTGTGAACTATGAAACAATTTACCCACCTTATGAGAGCTTGAAATGCATGCTTCTTGAATGACCGTAAAACTTTTTGTTCTATTTCCTGTCTCTGGTAAATAAGAGGATCTATTACTCCGAGTATACGTGCACTGTATAACTTCAGGAAGAAATAATGAAGAGTTTAATCATTCATTAACCAGTGACAACCTATGAGCGAGCGCCTTAATAATTTAAGTACATAGCTTATTACCTCACAGATTTATGTATCCAGGGAGGATGTAGCATGCGTTTTATTAGACTGACTATCCATAGTAGGGATATCACAGTGTTTTACCCTGTGTGGCAGTGTAAAATGAACGATTATGCCTCTCTCCCGACGTACATGGAATATAAGAATAAAGTGTAGGAATCCAGTGCCAAAGATGCCTAACCTGGACCCCAGATGGCAACAGTCCATTCCCTGAGCATTCTGTCCACTCACCCCACCCCCTCCCTGAGAATTCCCAAAGAACCGAAGGTCACCTGTTGCTAATTTTAAATCCACTGCATGCTTCCATCCCCCACCCCAGCTGCTTACCTTTTTTTTCTCTTTCCTGCAATAGCCCTTAACTCGTTAGTAGAGTTGCTCTGAGTTTGTGTTTCTCATAATCACCTTAAAGAAGTGGATGCATATTAAGGGTCGTATTTAGTAGACAAGGCCCCTCTGTGAAAGAATGCTTTGTGGAAGGAGTCTTTGTGTATCTCCCCACATCACAGCAGTCCCTGGGCACTTCCTGAGTCTCCCTGACACTGAATGGCAGAGCTTGGAAGGAGCCTGGTGCAGAAGAATGGGAGGAAGCTGCTGGGGTGAGGGTAGGGGGTCAGGGAGGAGGGTCCCACTGGAACTGCAGACTGGGACACTGGCTCTCCAGAGCTGAACATCTTAATGTTTTCACTTCTTCTTACCCCAGCCCGGGACTTTGCATTTTCAATGAGGTCCCCCGCTACCCTAGGCTTCAGTGAAAGTGGAATCACTTTAAGCCCTTAACAATAGTGGGTTCTGATCCTCTTTGTTCACGCTTTGGATAGCTTTCTTTTAGACCAGGTAGAGAGGCTTGTCATGTGGGACTGTCGCTCTGGCTTTGCTGCATAACACATGACATTTTATTTTTTCACCTCTTCTAACTAACCATCACTCTCCTCTGTTCCCCACCCCCACCCCCATTTGAAAGAAATCGTCTCATTCAAGTAATACATGGAAAGATGGGCTACTTTAGGGGCATATCACAAGTCATTGTCAAAGAGGGGAGGCATTCTCACTACCCCAGCAGTACCTCAAAACTCCGTTAGACAAAAGATGGACACTTTCTCTTTCTTGAGATGTTATTTCAAAGCTCCAATCTGGAATTGACCCAACTAGAACACGCTTTTTACTTACCTACCAAGGAAACCACAAAGATTCTGTTTAATAGGGCTCTTAGTATTTTACTGGCAGACAGCAACAGTTCTCCTATTTTTGGACACTTGTTATGTACCTGGTATCAGGCTATGATAGCTGGGTTTTGAGTTCTATTTTAAATGCAGGCAGCTGAAAGAATACATGCTTTATCCAAGATCTGTAAGTCACAAAGTGGGTTGAGGTGGTATTCACACACATCCATGTGAACTTCTGCCTGAGCAACTGGGTTGCTAATGTTAAGAAAGTCAGCCTTTCGTGGGTCCTGTGATGTTTGCTATCTCCATGAACCATGTTAAATTTGTGCAGGAGGCTCCAAAGAATACAGACATGGCTTATGGGATGAACTGGTAGGAGAGGCTCAATCAACAGGAAGGATTTACAGATGGAGAGATTGAAGCCACATTTTTTTTTTTAGCTCATTTCTCTGTCCCAAGTAGGCATGTTTGATACCACCATCACCACCACCACCACATACATCCTCTCAACTCAGGGAAAAGAAAGGCAGCCAGAGTAATTTGGAAGCTGGAAATGAATGCACGTGTAAAGTGACATCATGATTATTAGAAAAGGAGAGGAAAGACAGGAAAGGAAAAAAACCCAAAGACCAGGCAGTGTTTTAGTCTTGGGTTATTTTTATTATAAATAGTGCCACCTTCCAATTGGGGAAAGCTTTCCTGTGCAAGCTTAGTTTATTACTTGACCATCTTCTGTTGAAGCACATGAAGTGCTGCTGTTGTTCACAAAGCCTCTCTCTTCATGTTTATGTGGATGTTACTTGTCTCTTATCTTCCAAGTAAATGAAATGCAAAAGAATACATCCTAGGACATTTGATCTATCTACCTGAAATGAGGTTGGTGGATGGACTTTGTCCTCTGATTAGGAGAAAGAGAGACAGGCTTGAGCAGAAAAAGAAGCCAGAAACTCTGCTTTTTATCTGACGAGATTAAAAAAGAAAATTACTTTTTAAAAGCCCCTTTGAACCTGGATTAATAAGTTTTCAAAGGGCGCCTAGTACTAAAGTCCTGAGACAAGCCAGCTTGTTTTTTATTTTTATGAAGATTTCATTTACTTAAAAACAGTTTTACATTTAAAGACATTAAATTATGTGTTATTTGTGGGTGTCTCTATGTGTGTTTATACACATGAGTGCCAGTGCTTTCAGAAGCTAGAAAGGCATCACTGGATCCCCTGGAGCTGGAGTTATAGGTGGTTGGGAGCCACCTGATGTGGATGCTGAAAACTGAACTCCTCTCCTGCAAGAGCAGTATGCCCTCTGAACTGCCAAGCCATTCCTCCAGCCCCATTGTGTGTGTGTGCGCGTGTGAGTGTGTGCATGTGCATGCACGTATGCATGTGCAAGTGTCCGAGGAGGCCACAGTAGGGCATTGGATCCCCAGGAACAGGAGTTACAGGTTGTAAGCCACTTGATGTGGTGGGTATTAGAGGTGAAGGTGGGTACTCTGCAAAAGCAATGCAACTCTTAACCAGTGATCAGTTCTCCAGCCACCCCCCTCCTTTCTGTTTCTTCTACCCTTTACACTCTTACAATTCTATTTCACTCATTGTTCATTTCCTCTGTGCATCACTCCCCCCCCACACACACACTTCCCATGTTTGTTGTATGTTGTCCTTCCCATGGAAATCAAACAAAAGTTGGAAAAGCTAATTCAGGCAGGCCCTTAAAAACAAAGAAAGTATGGGTTTCTCACCCTCTTTGTCTGCTGGGTCTTGGTAGCTGTATTTCAGTTTTCCTATAACGTATTTGAACAGCTTTGAGCATGCTGCCAAAGGCAAGAGGGCACTTAAAACCTCTGCGTTTTATAATTTGTTTGCCAACCTGGCTGGGGTCCCGGGCAGTGCCTCCTAGAATGCGGATGGTGGTGAAAGCAACTTGTTGGAACCACCTCTGAAACCTTTGAAATGTGTGGGATAGCTCTCTCTTGCTACTTACCTCAGGTCAGGACTGCAAAATTGCCCCACCTCAGTCCCGTTGAAAATACCAGGATTGCATTTTTAAAAGCTGCTGAGTTACCCCCATGAGACCTGCACCACTGTGGTCCCTGTGGGCACATCTTGATACAACGTTACTGCCACTCACAGACGGGTTCACAGCGGGACTGGACTGTTGGCTTTTACCCAAGCAGCCTATACATAGCACCTTCCAGGCCTATGAAAGCTCCCAGCAGGGAGCAACGTTTATAGTCAGTTCCAATATGAAAGATGTGGTGTCTGTTTTAGCATCTAGTTCCAGTGGGCAAGCGAGGGCCCTGGCAATAACCTGTATGGTTTTGGGGTCTGTGGGGTGCTCATGTATGGTTTTGGGGTCTGTGGGGGTGTTCACCGTGTTTTTTATTTGGCTTCCTATGGCATCTGCGAGCAGCAGCACCTGCTCCAATTGAACTCGTGTGTGTGCGCGTGCGTGCGTGCGTGTGTGTGTGTGTGTGTGTGTGTGTGTGTAACATAGGACTGTGGCTTTTAAAATAGCGGGCTTCCTTATGGCTTTCCCAAACATTCTTAGTGGTAGTTAGCCCTCCCCCAAGTCCCTCTCCTACCCTACCCTCTTCTCTTGCTCCTCACCCGAGAGGAGGAACCCTTCCTCCTCATTCCCCCTTTCCCTTCAAAAGGCACCTGTGTTCAGCCATCCTCTCTTCCTTGAGGTCTTCCCCACCAACGGTCCTTCTCTCTTTTCCTGGACTCTACAGTTACTCTTCCATTAAACACACAAATTTAAAGGTTCAGTACTAAGGTCCACATGAGTGAGACCATGAAATGGCCATGCTTCTGGGTCTGCATTTACCTCACTCACTGTCTCCCAGCTCCAACTGTTTCCCTGCCTGTTTCACTTTCATTATAACTGGATCAAATTGTGTATGTGAATCACATCTTCATTACATTCGGTTGATGGACATCTAGGCTGTTTCCATGTTCTAGCAGCTGAGAATGGGACAGCAATGAACACGGATGAGCCCGTGTCTCTATGGTGGGAAAGCCAAGCACTGAGAGTGTGTGCCTGGGAGTGGTATGCTTGGGTCATTACGGGAGATCTATTTCTGGTTTTCTGAGGAACTGCCACATGGAGTTCCATTGTTGCCATGTTAATTTGGATCCTAGTAACAGTGTACTAGGGGCTTCCCTTTCCTCACACCTTCAAAAGCACTTGTTGTCTTTTGTTCATTTAATCTTAGCCATTCTGACTAGGGCAAGATGAAATCTAAAAGTAGTGCCCGGTAGTGTAAGTCTGACCAAGAACCCCGTGGTTGAGGAGTTCTATAGGCCCCAGCTGGTGACCTTCTATGATGCTTTTGCTGAATGAACATAGTCTCAAACTGCTCTCTAAATTCATTATCTCTGTGGAAGAAAAGATGGCTCAGTGGTTCAGAGCACCTTTGTTCCTGCCAGAGCATCTGAGTTTGATTGCCATATGACAGCTCACAATTGTCTCTGAACTCCAGTTCCATGGGATCTGAAGCCCTCTTCTTGGCTATATATATATATATATATATATATATATTTATAGCCAAGATACTCAGATTTCTTTTTTTAAATTGTAACTCTATGCTTATAGATCAGTACAGTCCTCAATCCTCATCAGAGACATTTCTCTGTGTAGTGGCTGACAGCACAGAGATACTAACACCTCATAACACATGGTGGAGTGCTCTGTCACAAGCAGAACTTAGATACTGCGCCCTTCAACCGGAGGCTGCAGGGCCATCATGGAAGAGCAGGTGGGAAGATTGTTAAGAGGCAGAGGTCTGGGAGGGATGGAGAGAAGCAGTGTGTTTTGGATGTGAGAAGACCGCTGCACGTGGGAACTCATAGCAGCTTAGTTACCTGCACAAGATTGAGCCAGTTAACATTCTCTGTGTGTGTGTGTGTGGGGGGGGTGCCGACTGTTCACCCTTTAAGTGAGGAGCTATTGGAAGTTGATGGCTTCTGGAGGGAGGATTTTTAAGGATGTTCCTCTGGGTAGGCCCATCAAGCCCCACTGAGCAGATGTCTCCACACCGAGTATATGTGCAGCCCAAAACTGATTCAGTAGCCTATTGAGAGAGGGAGAAGGGAGATGGAGATGGGATGGGAGAGGGAGAAGGATGGCTAGAGAGATGTTTCAGCAGCCAGCAGCTTTAAGAGTATTTACTGCCATTGCAGAAGACCCAGTTCTCAGTTCTCAGCACCCACATGGCAACTTACAACCATCTATGACCCCAGTTCCTGGGGCATGATGCCCTCTTCTGCTTTCCATGGCTACTACATGTACATGGTACACATACTTCTAGAGCAAAGTTTTCATACACAAAAATAAATCTTTAGGACATTGTTCCATTAAAAACAAAGGATTAGAAGTTGGGAGGGGCAAGGAGGTAGGATGAATCTGAGGTGAGTTAGGGGGAGAAATGGGGAAAGGATGTGATGAAAATACACGGTATGAAATTCCCAAAGAATCAAAAAAAAATGTATGTAGAAAGAAAGTCTCTGAATCATCCCCTTTAAGTTTACTCAGGCTGCTTCGCCGACTGGAGGTATACTAGAGAACAGGAAAAGCTGGGCGTCTTTACAAGGACACATTGTCCACACAACTGTCCCACTAATATTTCTTTTCACTTATAATCTATTAGAAACACTAATTCTATAGAAAAAGGGTGCTTCATTCTTTGTAGCCAAAGGTGGCATCCGCATTAGAATGTTCATTGCACAGGAAAGTTGCTGTGTCCAAAGTTCATTGACTTGGAGTGGAAATAAAGTGGTCCACGGAGAAGACTCCTATCCAGTCTTCCCATGAAGAAGTCTACCCAGAACCTCAGTGAAAGAGGCCGTGGGTGCCCTGGCATCTGAACAAGAGCCTGTTGGGAAATGAGAGTCAGAGCCAGGTCCCACTGAACATGACGGGAACTCTACTTAAGGTTAATTTATAAGTTAGAGAAAGATATCACAGACGTCTATCCTTCAAGACAGTCATGTGAGAAAGCCCGACTTCTCCCAAACACAGATTTTCTTTAGAAGTTGCCTTACAAGGCTGAACCCTCGGACACTATAGAAATGTAAAGGCCAAGATCCAGGATGAGGTAGGAATTTCTCCTGATCAGCAGAGGTTGATCTTTGCTGGTTAGCAGCTGGAAGATGGCCGTACTTAGTCTGACTACAACATTCGAAAGGAGTCCACTCTTCATCTTGTGTTGAGACTTTGTGGTGATGCTAAGAAAAGGGAGGTCTTACCACCACTCCCATGAAGAATAAGCATAAGAGGAGGAAGGTTAAGTTGGCTGTGCTGAAAGACTATAAGGTGGATGAAAAGGGCAAAATTAGCTGACTTCATTGAGAGTATCCTGATGAATGTGGTGCTGAAGTTTTCATGGGTAGCCACTTTGACAGGCATTGCTGTGGCAAGTGTTGTCCATCTTACTGCTTCAACATACCAGAAGACAAGTAATTGTATGAGTTAAAAAAAAGAAGGAACTCAAAAAAAAAGTTTCCTTTAGAAAAATGCTTAGTGGTTTCCTGTTTTTAAGGTTCTATAGAGAGCATTTTCAAGATTAGAGGACAGTAGCCATCATTTTTAACCTGAAGCAAGGGGGGGTGGGTCTTAAGATTTATTTTTCAAAGTAGAGGTTTAGTTCAGGTATTTTATTTATTTATTTATTTATTTATTTATTTATTTATTTATCGAGACAGAGTTTCTCTGTATAGTTCTGGCTGTCCTGGAGCTCACTCTGTAGACCAGCCTGGCCTCGAACTCAGAAATCTGCCTGCCTCTGCCTCCCAAGTGCTGGGATTAAAGGTGTGCGCCAGTGCACCACCACCGCTCAGCTCAGGTATTTATTTTAAATCACATGTGCTTGGCAGAATTATTTTTTTCTTCTAAAAAATGCTGAGTGTTGAGAAGTAGTCAGCCCATTGGTTATGTATTGATTAGCTTTGTAGTAAAGATGGTGCAAAGAGAAATAGGCAGCTTGATCGGGCCTCCATTCCTAAATGAAGATAGAACATTTTTCTTTCTTAGCTGATGACACTGCTGACTTTGGTTGGCAATGGTTCTTTGGTGGCGATGGTTCTTTGGTCACATCTTTTTCTAGTATGTGCTCCACAGTGCTTTAGAAAGACCTTGGATTGACGAAAAAAACAAACAGCCAATCAAACCACGGGCCCTGTATCCGATCCCTGTCCCAGAGGGTTTGGAGGGAGATGTTTTAAGAGTCATTCCTACTTTTGAAATCTCACTTTCAATTAATTATAGCCAGATATTGTTGGCAAAGAAACCAAGAAACCGCAGTGAAGGTGATCGTCAGTTAAGAATAATATGGAGGTTTCAAAGCCCAGTGAGGTTTGTGTACACCCAGGCTGAGTGGAGTCTATAGTTTAGGAAAAAGTGCCTGTGATAGGAAGGCACTAAACCTGAACTTGTCCGTTGCTGATTTATTTGTACAGTCTTCTTTTCTTAGTAATGATTATGATTTGATTGTATGTTCCTCCTCCCCAGCTTGTGTATGTGCACACTTAATCTGCCAGCAGGGGCCCTGTTTTGGGAGGTTTTGGAGCCTGTAGAAGACAGAGTCTGCAGGAAGTGCTTTACTGGGGAGTGGACTCTGAGAACTCCATTCTAAGCTAAGCTCTCTGCCTCCTGACTCAGGAGATGAGAGAACAACCATATGCCCCTGCTGCCTCCAAAGGAGCTGTCCCTGCCTCTGCCTTCCCTGTCAAAATAGACCCAAACTTGAGTCAAAATGAGTCCATCCTCCCTTATGTCTGTCAGATACTCTGCCACAGGACCAAAGAAAGTAACTAATGCGCAGAAAAGAATAATCACAACACTGGGTTACAAAGAGGCCCAGGTGATAATTGTAGTGGTGCCTAAGTGAAAATGCTCCTCTGTTCTGTCCCAGCTGGCAGGATTTGACTCCCAGCCATGACTTCTTGGATCTCAAGCTGGCCTACAGCTACCATTTCCCTTCAATTGCTCTCTTGATCCCCTGCTTTCTTGTCTGCTTGCTAAGACTATTCACATGTTTTCTGTGAGCTGGATCCTTGAGGAAGATGTTGATTGTCATGCTGGGCTGACTGGACTATTATACCTGGTGAGTGAGCAGGCTGAAAGGCATGTAATGATTTGTATTAATATTCCTCCTTTTGCAACTTGTGCAGTGGAGGAATGCCAAGGCGGATATGCATGTATGTATGTATGTATGTATGTATGTATGTATGTATGTATCTACCTTATCTTATCTATCTACCTGCTTATTTATCTATCTGCCTACCTATCTGCCTATCTATCTACCTATCTACCTATCTGCCTACCTACTTTTATCTACCTATCTATCCATCTACCTATCTACCTATCTAACTATCTATCTATCTATCTATCCAACTACTTATCTACCTACCCATCTATCTACCTATCTATTCATCTATCTACCTGTCTGTCTACCTACCTATATCTATCTATCTACCTACCTGCCTACCTCTATCTATCTATCTATCTATCTAGTCATCTATCTATCTATTTTTGCTGCTGTATCAGCCCCCCTTTCTTTGTTTTTACTCCCACTTTTGCTTGCTTGTTTGTTTTTGTTACAGGGTTTTGCAGTGTATCCCATTCACTCTGTAGCACAGACTGACATAGACTTTGAGTGTCCCAACTCAGAAGCCAGAAGAGGTCAGATGGTCCCCTGGAGATGGAGTTCTAGGCTAGCGTGAGTCTCTTGCTGTGGGTACTTAGAACTGAGCTGACATCTCTGGGAAAGAGACAAGTGCCCTTAGCCAGCCATCTCTGCAGCCTCCCTGACTTCATGTTCAGACTCGAGACTGAGTGTTTTTCCAGCTCTTTCTTTACAGATCGTTGTGATGTCAGAGGACATGACTATTACACATAAATTTTGTAACCATTGCCTTGAAGGTGCCTAATGTCCCATAAAGTTACTTTCTAACAACCTAGATGATACTCTTCACTGGCCAGTTGTTATCTTGCTGGAAACCACTGGTGAGTACATAAAATTAAAGACAGAAATCAGCCACAGAAGAGAGCACACCATACCGAAAGAGCTCTCTTCTCACTGCATTCAGAAGAATACGAGAGTTTGCAAAATGTTTATATGATTCAGCAGAGGGTTAAAAATTTGGGAGTATTTGTTATATAATATAAAAGTAACTTTTATTTGCCAGATGTAATTGTCCTCTGGGAGGCTTATTGCCTCTGTCTGCTAAGCTTGTCCTAGTTCTGGAAGCTTTAGCCTCTATACAGTCTTATTTAGGTCTAGAATGTTTTCAGCCTCTGAGACTTACTACTGAACAAACTCACCCTTCTAGCTCTTTCAGAATTCCAGCTGGCTGGTTCAACTCAGCTGTTCTGGCTCAAACACCTCTCCAAGCTGACTAATTCAATTTGACTTCTCTCTCCACCTCTGACTTTTTGCTCTGCTTGGCCTCCTATTAACTTTGGCTATCTGCTCTAATCTGGCTCCTTCTCATTCTCTGGCTCATTCTATCTTCACCTGGGTCTGGCTTGCTGTTTCTTTACTATCCCGGCAAAACTGCCTCCTCATTTGTACTCTCTCTCTGTGCTCTTAAGTAGCTTCCCTTTCCTCTCCCTTCTCATGAGAGTTGGGCATATTCTATTCTGTCAAATCTTTCTCTGATGCATCACTTTGTCTGCCACTCAATTATGTATTTTAAATATTGGAGCTTCCTTCTACAAACTAACTTTACCTTCACTGTTTGGGATAAAAGGTGCGTTCTAAGGGCTGAGCCACACTACAACTAAAAACAGGGTTTTTCAGTAAACACCACAGTCTTGGGATTCACAGTATGGTCAAATAGCCTGTAACAATGTAGACTTCACAAAAGTTCAGTGAATGAGCTTGCCGAGGAAACATAACACAAGTGGCACTGGAGAGGCAGCACAGTAGTTGAGAGTATGGCTGCTCTTCCAGAGGACTTAGGTTTTATGCCCAGCACCCATGTGGTGGTTAACAACTGTCTGTAACTCCAGTGCCAGGAAGTCTTCCACCCTCTTCTGACCTCACCAGGCACTAGGCACCAGGCACCAGGCACACACTTATGTGGAGCATAGATAACACATGTAGTCTAAACACTTGTATACACAAAATAAAAATGTAAACATATAATGCAGATCTCTAAGAAACTTCCCAGCTCTTTTTCATTATGATGGAATATCATTATATTAGCAGAGTCTAGGATGTTGTCACTGAAACAAATATTTCATATCTCATTGTATAACTCAGATAACTTGAAGACCAATCAGTGCAGCTTTGAAATGACAGTCATTGTTAGACCCATTGATAAATCTTACTTTTTACAAGCTTTTTTCTTTGCTTATGTATATGCAATGTGTCTGGAGGTACTTAGTACATATGGGGACACCCAAAGAGGCCAGATGAGGGTTTCAGATTTCCAAGAACTGGAGTTACAGGCAGTTGTGAGCAGCCGGATGTTGGTGCTGGGAACTGAATTCTGGTCCTCTGCAAGAGTAGCAAATGCTCTTAACTGCTGAGCCATCTCTCCATTAATACATTATTGATGAATATATTAATAAAGAAGCACATATAATGATATTGTAATTTAAAAATATTTTGTCGTTGGTACTCTTTGTTTTTGTGACAAGGTCTCATGCCCAGGCTGGCCTCAGACTTACTATGTATGTAGTGGATCACCTTGAACTTTGCATCTTCCTACTTCTACCTCCCAAGTGCTGGGCTCCCGGTGTGCCTTGTCTCCATACTTGGTTTGTGCTGTATACAGTGCTGGGAACCCATGGCCTTGTGGTAGGTAAGCAGTCTAATAGCTGAGCATGCCCCCCAACCCCCATCATTTTGTGTATTTAAACACCCAGGATTCTGGAAGGGTTTCCTCTGCTCCTTCACATCTACAAGTCTGTGGGATGGAAAACTCCTCTTGTGGGATGTAACTCCTTCCCAGGACCCCTATGGTGCAGAGCTTCTACACTTGTTACTCAGTTAATGCCTTCTGGGGATTTGTGGCTCTATGTGTCAGTATTGGCATCTCATACTCTGACTTCTGGGGTTTGTCTCCAGAGGGTAAGAAAGACTTGAGGAACTGACCCATTTCCTTGTAGGCTTTGGTTAGATGATGACACCGGAACTCCAATCACATGGCTCCACCTGGAGCAAGCTGAAGAATGTGGTAGAGAACTGGTAGTAACATCTGTATATGTTCACAGTGGTAATGGTGCTCATTGGTCAAAAATGTTCGGTCTTTGCCTTCAGCATTGCAGCACCTGATAAATATCTGTGTTCTAATTAGTACCTTCGATTAGACTTGCAAGAGAAACAAACCTCAAGGGAAATTTCACAAAAATCTAATAATAACGGGTTTGGAGAGATGGCTTAGCAGTTAAGAGCACTGGCTGCTCTCCCAGAGGGCCTACATTCCAATTCCCAGCACCCACATGGCAGCTCACAACCATCTGTAACTCCAGTTCCAGGAGAATCAACACCCTTTTCTGGCTTCCATGGGTACCAGATATATACATGATATCTGTATGTACACACAGGCAAGCAATCATACACAGAAATCATTTTAAAAAATCAAATACTAAGGTTTATGCAGTAATTGTACGAGTAGCCTAATGCTGTTCAGATAGCGTAGTTTTACAAGGACTTTTTTCTGTAATGAAATTATGCAAATGAGGATTCTGTTTCCCCCACTTTCTTTTTCTAACTAAGGAGGACAACACATTACATTGAGCACACTGCTCTTGCATTTTCTGGGGATAGAAATGAAAAGTAGGGAGTTGTAGCCAGAATATTAATTTTTCTCGCCACTCCCCTATGCTTCTGGCTCCTCTTCCGTTTGCAGCTTCTCTTTTCTGTAGCTCCATCTTTGTTCTTGTATTGTCTCTTTTGGGGAAAACCCAGCTTCACTGCTCATGGCCAGAGGGCTGGTGTCTGGGTAGTGGCTGATCTCTTGGATTTAAGTTAGTTTGGGTTCACTGTCTCTTTGAACGTGTGTGTGTGTGTGTGTGTGTGTGTGTGTGTGTGTGTGTGTTGATGCCTTTGGAAGTTAATTCCTCATTTTAACTACTTTTTTATAAGAAAATGGTGTCTAACTAGTTCTTATAAACCGCTTCAGCTTCTTGTGTTTTGTGCATATAAAGAAAAGATCACTGCCTACCTACATCATTTTGTAAATTAGGGACACTCTCCTGGAAGATGTCTTTGAAGGATAATGAAAAAACAGTAATGGAGGTTTCCAGCTAGAGAACACCAGTCCCACCTTATGTTAATAACAATAAAGCCACCCCCTTGTGGTGTTACTGTAGATTTTAAGGAAAGGATACCATGTAAAACAGAAGTTGTGAGCAAGATTGCCTGGAGTGCCAATTAGCTGGGAATGGAGGTCACTTGGTAGAGGGCTTGCCTAGCACATAAATGCCCTGGGTTCAGTACATTTCAGGGGTGCCTAACTAGAGCAAATCCTTCTGTGACCTGAAATTGATTTGTTGTATTGTTTCCATATTTTTTTTCCAAGCCCATATATGGACTGGAAGGTATGTGAGCTACATTAATAGATTAGTTCTCCATTGTCCTGCTTGGCGCTGTTTCTACCCTTCAAATATGATGGTGTACATTAGATCACTCGGGCCATTATTACTAAATTCTAGGCAGGACTTTGTTTTCTAAAAACATGTGCCTTAGGTTTTTAAGCTCTGCCTTTTCACCTGCACCTACGTATTTTGCATGCAGAGAAATAGATACACAGCACAGCCTCTCTTCCGATTGTATTTTTTCTTATGTTGACAGTAGTTCAGAACAGTTGAAAAGGAAAATGCCATTTCTCTCTTGTTAATGGCCAAATTGGAAGCGGAATTATAGTAGGAGAGTTTGAGAATTTGCTGTAAGTGGAGGAGCATGAATCAAGAGAACCACAATTAAAACCACTTACCCCGTAGCTGTATTTCCCAAACACAATGACAGCCTTCAAGCTGATCACGGGATTACAGAAATTGAGTGGAATAAAACCTCATTCATTGCATCAGTCCGTGTTTTGCCATTTTGGGTGCACCATTCTCTCTGCACTTCTTAGTATTGGTGGGAAAATTTGGTCAAAAAGAGTTCTCTCTCTCTCTCTCTCTCTCTCTCTCTCTCTCTCTCTCTCTCTCTCTCTCTCGTTTAGTTGCATGATCTTCAGAAGCAACAGCAAGTAGTCATTAATTTCCATCTGATAGGGCAGAACTTTTTTGTGGCTAAACAATTAAAACAGGAAATGACCCAAGATACAGTTTCCATGACACCCTGTCGCTTGGATCCAGTTTTTCCTGAAGATGAAAGACCAAAGCCGCCTTTTGATACTGAGTAACTAATTGGACCGGCTGATAGTGGGAGGGTTTTTTTTTTTTTTTTTTAATAATGTGAAAAATAAAGGAGAAAAAACTAGAACAGCTGTGTTTTGGTACAGTTGTCTAATCCCCAGATAAAACACTCCAAGGACATTGGAATTGAATAGTGCCTTTGTGGGGGGGAGGGGCTTAGTTTCTAAAATCTGTCAAAGCACTGAATGTATTTATGTTAAAGAGCAAAAAGAATAAAGGGGGGGGGAATCAGAGCTATGATAGCAGGTGATAGCTTTTTAAGAATGATCTTTGTTTATGCAGGGTATGATGTCCTGTTTTAAGATTCTCTCTTGAAGGTGCTAAGAGACTGGCTGGGTTGTTGTTGTCTAGAGTGTTTGTTTATATTTCTGCTTGGAGCTGGGGTGGGGGGGGGCGAGGAGAGAGCTGAGAGAACTGAGCCTCTGTTCCTGTGTTTCCCTTTCTCTTGTAAATGAAGCGCTGGTTGTAGAGCTTGCAGCCCTACTGCTCTTCCATTTCAAAAATTCCCCCTCCAACTGAAATGCTGGCTCCACTGATCACAAAGGCACGCATATGAAAAGCTTCAAATATGTTTAAATGGAGAAAACATCTATTTTGCTTGAAAAGGAGACAATGTCTTCTCCATGTCCACTGATGGCTTACATAAGAAGCATGTTTTCTTCCATTGAAACCCTGAAGAAGACAGTCTTTGTTTGACCTAATGAATTTTCTATGTGCTGGGGCTCAGTGGTGGAGTGCTTCCCTAGCATGCACAGGCCTTTGAGTTTCAGCTGCAACACTGCAAAAACAAATAACTAAAGAGACATGAATTTTCTTGTAATTCCTCACTCCTCTTGTGAATGGACCAGAACCCTGTCTCTGTCAGTTTTCCATCAGTTAAATTTATTTGATGGATCTAATTCTTATATTTTGTAGCAAAGTGCCTGTCTAGTTTCATTTTCTTTTCCCAATCAAAGAGTTGTCAGATATTCCAACTGACATCCTACTATATTTAGGTGGTAAATGTAACAGTAAAAATATAGACTGATCAAGGTATAACCATGGCCAATTACCTGTTTCTAATTTCCTGCTTTCCAAATTGTATCCTCCTTTCCCGTTGTGCCCACCTTTGGGCAGACTGCAAGTTGCATGTGACTTGGGGCCTCCCGATGCTGTTTCTGCCCCATGGGTGACATGAGACATGAATTAGATGTTTTGGTGTGGATGCTGACAGTGGCGTGAGGCATGCCCAGTGCTTGTTTAGTCAGCAGTTCTTACCTAAAGCTTCAGTCTCACACACACTAGTGTTTTAAAGTGATTCTTGAGATCACAACTTAAAATTTAGAGTGACTCATGAGATCACAACTTAAAACTTTTTCTTCCCCCCTCTCCCATTTGCAAGAACATTTCATTTTGGTTGAACAAAACTTAAAAATTTGAGACAGGGCCTCACCTATATAGCTCTGTCTGCCTTGACTCTCAATTATCTATACCAGGCTGACTTCTAAGTTAAAGAGATCCTCCAGCCTCTGTCTCCTGAGTACTGGATCTTGCCACCATACCCAGCCCAAGGATTTTCTTTTTGATTTGCATCCTTTGGAGATTCCTTTTTCATTGTTTTCTTTTTTAATTAATTATTTTATTTATTTACATTTCAAATGTTCTCACCCTTCCTGGTCCCAGAGTTCTTCATCCCCTCCCCGATTGCCTCTGAGAGCCCTCCATCCCCCCACATCAAGTCTCTACAGGATTATGTGAATCTTCTTCCACTGGGGCTAGAGAAGACAGTCAGTCCTCTGCTACATGTTTACTGGGGGCCTTGGACCAGCCCATGTATGCTCTTTGGTTGGTGGCTTAGTCTCTGGGAGCTCCCCAGGGTCCAGGTTGGTTGATGCTATTGTTCTTCCTATGGGGTTGCCATCCCCTTCAGTTCCTTCAATCCTTCCCCTAACTCTTCCATAGAGGTCCCCGACCTCAGTCCAATGCTTGACTGTAAATATATGCATCTGTCTCAGTCAGCTGCTGGTAGAGTCTCTCAGAGGACAGCCATGCTAGGCTCCTACCTGCAAGCACAACATAGAGCATCAGTAATAGTGTCAGGGTTTGGTGCCCGCCCATGGGACGTATCCCGAGTTGGGTGGACCGGAGTAGTGTTGTCAAAGCCATGAACATTACTGCTTGGATGTTTGACTCACCGTATAGCATGGAAATTGTTGGAAGTCTGTAGTCAAAGAGTATAGATTCCCCTCCTGTAGCCATCCTAGCTACAGTGGCTCCTGGAGGCCTCTGGGTTGGCTGAGTAGCCTGACTAGGTACTCAAGATCCATGTCTGTGAGCTAAACCCGAATCTTTATACCCCGTGACAGGTCCCTACTGCCTCTGCTTCCCTTAGCTGTGTCTCCTTTTAGACACCCTCTGCCTATCCCACCCTCCTTTTGCAGGATCCCCTGCCTGAGGCTGGGCCCTGGCTACTCGAGCTGTACCTGGCCATTGCTCTAGCTCTTTGCTTGCTTGTGCCTCATGTGGGTGCTCTCCTACTTAGTTGCTCTAAGTCTGGGCTTACCAGCTGTGTCCCCTGGATGCCCAGTCATTTTGTTCTCCTCAACAGTCACCTTATCTGCCCAATAAATTCTGAGAGGGGCTGGTGAGCCAGCTGCATCCCTCACATTCCTGTTCACACTTTGGCCTATGACATAGGCTTTTAATTATTTTAAAAGATTTATTTGTGTGTGTGGTGTGCGTGTGTGTGACTGTGGCGGCCATAATGGACTTTGGGTCCCTGGAGTTGGAATTATAGGTGGTTGTGAGTCACCTGCCATAGGACCTAGGAAGGAAACATGGGTCCTGTGGAAGGAGCAATGCTCTTTTTTTTTTGAACATACAAAGCTGTTTAATAAGGTTGTAAGTAATTTAGAACACCAGTTTGTGAGGATACATCCCATTTGTCAGGGAGAACTGAGATCGCAGGTAGCCCTGGAGCTGGGGAACAGCTTTAATCTTTGGCAAAATCTTCGAGTCCACAGTTTTCTGATCAGCCTTTCGCTGCTCTGTAATCTCGCATTTCCCCTTCTCTGTGTCGAAGATCTCTCTCCCTCCTGATGCCTGGGCTTGCGCAGCTGCTTCTTCTTGAAGTAAGCGTCAGTCAGGTGTTTG
>NW_022196900.1:60068303-60122176 GCF_008632895.1 Mastomys coucha
TTGGTCTTGGCAGCTGAGTATTTCCTTTTGTACAAGGCCTTTCTGGAATACATAGCAGATTGGGAGTATCTGCCAATTCCTCTAACCAGGACAGGGTTTCGGCTGCAATGGGGCTTCCCTTTCCTGGACTTTTTAACCTTAGGTTTACCCTTTTTGGCTGCACCAGTGGCCCGGGGACCAGAGGCACCGCCGGCCTTCTTGGCCACAGGTTTCTTCTCCTTTGTATCAGGCTTTGCCTTTTCACCCGCCATCTTGCAAGACGGGAAAGAGAGGAGCAATGCTCTTAATCCTTGAGTTATCTCTGTAGTCTCAGTGGGACCTTTAAAAAAACCAAACCAAAACAAAACTAGGGAGGAAATCCTGTGCAAGACATAAACTGAGGCTCTGTCTGGTTCCTGTGTTCCTTCCAATGCATTTCCTGCCTTCTTATGAAGCAAAGGTATGGTGGACTCCCTAGCAGGGGTAGCTAGCCTGTGGCCTGCCTACCGCTCAGCCACGTAACAGTTACTAAGAGCTGGGTGCACTCCGCCTTTCATTAGACTACAAGGACCTAGGAAAAATATCAGTGTAACCAAAGTTCGTGATGGTTGCGCTTCACTGAGCCCTTGCTGAGTGCAGCCTGCTTTTATTTAAATTATCTTTTGAAATCCTCACAGCATGGTCGTCAAAGCCATAGCCATTACTGTTTGGATGTTAGACTCACCGTATAGTGTGGAAATAGTTGGAAGTCTGTAGTGGAAGAGTGTAGATTCTCCTCGTGTCGCTGTCCTAGCTACAGCCAGTATAACTGACTCTACAGTTACAGTTAATGATTAGAAGGGCCAGCAATGATCCTCTTGGACTCTGAAACACTGCACACCCCAAAAAATCAGATCGGCATCACCCCAGAGCAAGTCTTTACCATGAACTGGGAGGCTTTAAATGCTCTCTGAGAACTGATCTGCTTACGTGTCTCAGTTATCAATGATGTAAGTCCTGCTAGGGCTATTTGATGGGGCTGGAGATGGCTCAGTGGTTACGAGAAGGACCCAGGTTCAACTCCAAGCACCCACATGGCATCTCACTCCTGTCTGTAACTCCAGTTCCAGGGTTCCTGACACCTTCATACAGACATGCATGTAGGCAACACACCAATGAGCATAAAATAAAAATAAATTGTATATATTTTTAAAAGGATTATTTGACATAGGAGGCCACAGTTGGGATGGCTGGAGCTGGAAAGATCCTTTGGTTTGTAAAGCACTCGCTCATAAGTGTGCGGATCTGAGGTTAGTCTCAGCACCGAGGAGGCAAAGACAGCTAGATCCTTGGGGCTCACTGACCTGCCAGTCTAACTTATGAGATAAGTTTCAGGTTAGGGAAAGGCTCTGACTCAAAAAAAAAAAAAAAAAAAAACATCATCCCTCACCTTCCACATGCAAGCACCTGCACACCCACCCACATCAAGCCAGAATGACTCCAGTCGGAGCCACTTGTTAGCAACAGCAGAGTGAGTGATAACTCAGAGGGAAAAAGGGATTTTTCTTGTTGGAGGTGTATGGATGTGTTAGAGGCTCAGGGAGAGGGTCACTCCCTTACTGATCAGGATGACAGATGTCCAAAGGGTAACTATGAAGTCGTCTTCAGTGGTGAAATGGTGGTGAGAGAGCATTTAGTATTGGTTGTGATTCTTCTTGGAGTCTGAACTGGTTGCTCTTTTCAATGAGCTCCCCTTGTGACACCATTTTTTGGGGAAAGGGATCATTATAAACTGCCTGAAGTCCATTGGTAGATAGGGGCCAAATTTGATTGTCATTTTCATAGCGAGTTGTTAGGCAAGACTTTTGACTTAGCCACCTGCTGTGTTGCATGGATGTGTACAAACGTGTGATGTGTTAGGGAAGTGCAAGGGTTAGGGTTAGCGTTAGGTTAAGGGCTCAGAATGCAGGCAAAGGGGGAAAGAGAAAGAAAAAAAACATTTTTTTTCCTTTTAGGGCTTTTATTCCTAATTATAAGAGGAAAAAGCAATAGGACTTTGCAGAAAGATGATGCTGAGACTCGGGCAGAGCTCAAAATTTAATGAACTTTGTGTTCCTAACTGTAAGAGTGAGGGAGAGAGGTCCCCTGCTTTCATCTCTAAGGGTTGGGGCTCAGCATCTTTTTGAGCTGTCTGTTATTCTCACAGGTTCTGCAACTTGCTCCATCATTATGCCTGTGGTACCCAACCCTCATAGTAGGTGTGCAGTTTTCATTTTTTAGAAACCTCCAGACTGCCTAATAACAAGTTCTCTGGGCCTTGGCTCTGCCTAGGAGGGAATAATTGGAAAGTAAATCTTAGGCTGTAATAAGGAATCTTTGACAAGACACAGGATCTTTAATCCTTTCTTTGGCTTAGCCACTTGATATTAAAAAGGCAGATTTGAATCAACTATAAAGATGAGGAGTTTTCGCTCATTTATCTTTTTTGCTTTAAAAAAGGACAGGAAAGAAAGGAGTCTTAGAGTGAAATACTGAAGTTACTCTGATTTTTATTTTTATTTTTCAAGGCTTTGTTTTTCTTTGACCATGAAATCTGCCCTAGGGTGCCTTCTAAAGTAAAGAACTTTTGTTACATTCCCAATTATAAAGGGAAAACAGCATAATATTCCATATAAGTTCAAGTTGATACCATAGGTGAATTTTATGACACATATTTTTAAAAGCCTATTACTACACTTATCTGAATATGAGTGACATTCATATTCCTCTCTTTACTTATTAATGACGAGGTGAATATGTAGCTGAGAATGATTCTCAAGTGTTCTCAGATGTAGTTTGTCTTGCTACTGTGACGACTCTCAGTTCAAGAAATATGAAGAAATAAATGATGGGTTTCAGTGAGGGAGAGGGGAAACCAATCAATACATTCTCTGAAAGATTGGTGACTTGATAGCCTAGCCAACACCCTCCCCCACACACATACACATACACACATACCACCTACAGACAAGTCACACACACATACACACACACACACACACACACACACACCCCATACATATACCCCCACACCATGCACAGACTCCCATACCACACCCCCCCACACACATACACCATGCACACATACACCATGCATACGCACCCACACACCACACACCACACACACATATACCCCCATGCCACACACACATACACCATACACACACACACCCCTCACATACATATACCCCCATACCACACATACTCCCACACCATACACACACACACATCACATACATACACCCCCATACCACACACCCCCCACACCACATACACACATCACACACATATACCCCCATACCACACACACCCCCACACCATACACACACACACAGACCACCCTCCTCCACACCATACACACACACATATACCACACACAAATACACCCCCACACCATACATCCCACACACACCACACATACACACACACCACACACACCTCCTCCTCCACACCACACACATAACCTCCCAAACCACACCTATACACACCACACACACAATTCTCTCCCACCACACTCATACACAACCCCCCATACACACACACATACACACTGTTGTGTTCATGACAGTGTGAAAGGAAACTGCAGTGTTAACAAGCTTAACCAAAGTTCCAGTTAAAACTGTTCTCAAAGCTGGGCGGTGGTGGTGCACACCTTTAATTTCAGCACTCTGGAGACAGAGGCAGGTGGATTTCTGAATTCAGGTCAGCCTGGTCTACAGAGTTTCAGTACAGCCAGGGCTATGCAGAGAAACCCTGTCTAGAAAAACCAACCAATCAAACAAAAACAAAAACACAAAACACAAAAAAAACCTGCTGGTGAATGAAATTCTTACTAAGACATTGTTCTGGGTGTGTTTTCAGGTTGAAAATCAACCACTTTAGTGGATCTGGACAATACTATACTTCTCTTGTTTAGGAAAGGGGTGGTGCGCTCCAGGGCTATGAAGATGCTGTGGGGGAGGGGAGGGGACACATCTTCCTTCCTGAAGTCTCTGGATTGGTGAGTAATTGGGGACAGAGCCTGTGACTTTGGACATTTAGGCAGCAATAGAGAAGGGATAGACAGTGACCTTAAATTTAAAAACAAAAAAACAAAAAAAAAAGGAGGTGCTACTCACAGCAGCCGGGGGTTCGCAGTACTTTCTCCATCTGTCCTTGGCGTGGTCTCTGGGCCGTGTGCTCTGTCTCTTGTTCTACTTCTAGTGTCTAATAAGTCACTTTCCTGATTTAGTTGTATCTTGATATATTGCTTTTCTGATCATCATCATCCAGCCTCACAATCTTTAAATTGCTACGAAGAGAAACTGGTGGAGAGGTTAGAGTGAGGTCCAATATAAAGACCAGGTGATGGATGCTAGGTGCCCGTGCCACCCTCATGCACAATCTCTGTGACTTAAGTGAGATGTTCTTTCCTGGAGTGCCACAAACCCATTCATCATCAGTTATTCCTGGAAGGCTGAACGAGCCAGAAGGCCGCGGGCTTACTGTGTGACTTGGCACGGCCAAGAAATAGACTATGGATGAAAAGCTACAGGATGTGGTTTCCAGGAGAGAATCCGAGTTCCGTTTGCTCGTATTTGCATGGCTGGTTTAGTGTCTGTGAGTAATGACTATTTGGGGACCTATTTTTAGTGCATCTCAGATCTTTGCAAGCACTCTGGGACACCAGGCAGACACTGAGACTTGGACAGCACAGCGACAGGATATGAAGGTGATCACAGGTGCTTCTATTGTGGAGCTTTAATCCGTTTCCCACCTTTGATCTCACCTCCCTTATATTACGGAAGAGGAGGTCCTTATTGAGAGGAAGTCATGGTGTCTTGGCCAGTATTGATTAGCTGTTATGTATAGGAGCTCAAATATTCACATCCAGGGACTCTATTTCAAAATCCAGGTTCTTTCCATTATAAATGTCTGTATTGTAAGGAAACAATACAGTGAAGGAAAAAAAACAGAGAAAAGGGAGGCTGGAGAGATGGCTCAGTGGTTAAGAGCACTGACTGCTCTTCTGGAGGTTCTGAGTTCAAATCCCAGCAACCACATGATGGCTCACAACCATCTGTACAGCTACTGTATACTCATATATACACATAATAATAATAATAAAAAAAAACAGAGAAAAGGAATTGAGACACCTGTGAAAATAAGCACTCAGATGTTAGAAATCCGTGGCTGAGAGGGATGGCCTGAAAGGGATGGAGATACTGGTTCTATCACATCTCAGACAGTGACCACTCAGCACCCTCAGTCACTCTGGACAGCTCTGGACAGCTCCGGCACAGGACTCCCATGGTCTGTGTTTGCTCCAATGGTACAGAGCAATCATTGTCAGTCTGCCTTGGGAAACTAGGGCAGTAAAGCAGCCATAAGGAGTGCTGTAGAACCAATTTGCCTTCCTCTGCTCTCTGCAGCCTTGGTCAAATTCAAAGACACCCCAGTCTACCTCAGGCTCCTCAGTGGTAAATGGAGGGTGACCACGTGTGGTAATTTGAACAAACATGGCCCCCAAGACCCATAGGGATGGCACTATTAAGATGTTTGGCCTTGTCGGAGTAGGTGTGGCCTTGTTGGAGGAAATATGTGTGGGTCGGGTTTGAGGTCTCAGATGCTAGAGCCAGGCCCAGTGTCTCAGTCTCTTCCTGCTGCCTGCCAATCTGGATTTGGATCTCTCTGCTCCTTCTGTACCATGTCTGCCTGCACACTGCCATGTTTCCTGCCATTAAGATAATGAACTAAGTCTCTGAAACTGTGAGACAGCCTCAATTAAACGGTTTCCTTTATAAGAGTTCTGTGGTCATGTGTCTCTTCACAGCAATGGAAACCCTAATTTAGACACTGCACCAGTGTTGTGAGAATCAAATACCATACAGCATTTGGTACTCTCACCAGGCATGCCTAGTGTTCTTATACCATTTTAAAAATAAACTTACTGATTCTTATTGTTTTCTATAATTTCATGAAGGAAAAGTGTTTATTTCCATTCTTCAGATTCCTTAGAAACTAAGGGAACTGCCTTATGGTGACAGATAAAGACACTGTGCCATGGAGACCCAGGGCACATGACTGAACACCTGTAATTTCCAAACCCTAACATTTCTTGCTCCCCTACCCTGACAGTAGGTGGCCAACTAGAGCCCGAGGGAGTGTCTGGGGGCTTTTCCCTTTGGCTGTTCTAGGCTAAATTAAACAGTTCCACCCTTCACCCCGCTCCATCTTCTTCCTTTCTTTTTGGTTTTTCAAGACAGAGTTTCTCTGTGTAGCCCCGGCTGTCCTGTCTTCCTCCCTTCTTTATCCTAATTAGAACTTTCCTCTTGAGACTATTATTTTGGTCATTTGTAGACAACTTCTCAGCTAATGGATGACATGTCATTTTGCATTCTTGTCTTTTTGTTTGTTTGTTTGTTTGTTTGTTTGTTTGTTTTGGTTTCTTCGAGACAAGGTTTCTCTGTGTAGTCCTGGCTGTCCTGGAACTCGTTCTGTAGACCAGGCTGGCCTCAAACTCAGAAATCCACCTGCCTCTGCATCCCAAGTGCTGGGATTAAGGGCGTGCACCACCACTGCCTGGCTTCTTGTCTTACCTTACCTAAGAGGTCCTTGCAGGAGATGGGGGAGACAAACTTTTCCAGTATAAGCATATGGATGTCTCACCTCGGCATGAGACAGTGTCTGTCCCCTACTTCCTCCCTCTCCCCAACCATCAACACCACCATGTACATATGTACACAGAGTTCAGACTCTTTCCTGATTGGGCCAACCCCCAAATACAATTTCATTTAGATGTCAAATGAAGTTGCAGTATGGGTAGTAGTTTGGGTCATGTTTTTAGAGGAGACCTGTCTTATCTTGGGGAGACCTCTGTTATCTGTTTTCCTTACGACCTTCCACAGCTTAAGTGCATTCGCTGTGTCTGGACTCTGTATCGTGCATTTCCACTCCCGTTTGACTTTCTTCCCTGCAACCTTGGCTATCAAGATAAAGTTTAGTTAGATCTGAGTGTTGGCCGAGTGTATATAAAACAGCACTTTTGGAGAACATGAACATCTCTCACTTAAGAATTCTCCGGGGTCCTGCAGCAAAAAGTGAAAGCTGGAATGGCTGCCAGTAAATGCCTTTTGTAGTGTTGGAAATTCAAAGTGATTTATCACTCAGTGGTAATAACTTCTACATACAAGAAATGAGTTAAAGGTAGAAAGGCCAAAAATAACAACCATAACCATATGGCTTTTTTCAAGACATGTCCATGTGACTGTCTACTGAAAGGACTCTTGCTAGCTTGACTGTAAGTTTTCTTTTTTGTGGCTCTACATAAGAACTTTTTAGCTTTCATTCCTGCTGCTTTTGCTCTTGGGGTTTAAAAAAATGAAACAGAAAAATGGGGAGGTAGTTGAGCTGATTCAGGGGCGGCCATAGGGTTGTTGGCATTGGCTTTAGAGGTGAAGCTTTGTGATAACCCTGCTTTATATTTTTCCTAGCCTCTCAGCAAGTAGTGAGCATTTTTATAATGGTGCCAAAGTCTGGGGGTGGGGAAGGGGCTTACAGGCACACACTATCGTCTCAGTGGTCAAGCAGAAAGTGCAGAGCCGACATCCCAATGAAATCGATGTATACACTTGTCTGTAGGGTTGTCTGAATGAAAGAAATAGCTGAGTTGGGCATGATTTGCTTTTACAGAATCCCTATTTGTCCTTAGTAATTATAATTGCATAATTTGTAATTATTTGATGGAAAGAACGTGAAATCAAACAGTTCATAGGTCCCCAAAACACCTGCTTTCTTTCACGGTCAGATGAAGACAATTTCCCACACCCACGCTCCCTAGAACTCGTTACTGTATTAATATCTGTGTGATTTTGCCATATTAATAGTATTGGATCATTTGAAAGAAAAATGAAATACTCACAAAAGTGGAATGTGTATATATATATATCTAATTATGTGTATAATTTTATGTATGACATCTACATACACAGAATGTGTATGTACGTACACATGGAATAGATGCCATAGAAAAGTATACTTTAGGTTTCTATAGTAATTGAAATGTTATTTTCTTAGATTTACCCCCTTAGTGGAACCTGAATTCCTGTTAATGCAAAGCACTACACAATTGAACTATTTCTACTTATCTTAACCAAGCTAGATGTTCTAAAAAGTAATTTCTTTAGGGTACCTTGGAAAATAGAATTGGGGGATTGGGAAACTTCCAGGCTTTCCAATCATAATGAAAACAGGAAGTACTGTAAACCCTATCATTTTGGGTGCAAGATTAAATTTTAACAATCTCTCAACCAAGATGTGTTTCCAGCCTGATTGGGCTGACATTTATATAGGACCTCTGGAATATAAGCTCATGCAATTAAAGAGGAAAATGGGTTTTTAGCCTTGCAAGCCTGAACTCTCTCCAGCATTTTCCCCTGCTTAAATCATGACTGTTTATATGTGGGTGATATGGCCTCCTCATGTGAAAAATGCTATTAAGCCCCAGCTGTAGTTGCACTGCCGGAGATACATACCTGCTCTCTTCAGAGTGAGCCATGGGGACTGCTATTAGCTCCATAGCTGCCTGGAGGAGAGGGTGATGGGAAATTAAGGTATGAAGAAAGGCCTGTGTCTTCACACTGTCTCGGCATGCAGGTGAGCTGATGTTGGTTTAGTGATAAGTGTATGGGATTCACGCTCCGGTTTTTTCCTATTAAAATGGGGAAGGACCCCAGGTGTGGTGGTTCATATCTTTAATCGCAGGAAGCAAAGGCAGGCAGAACTCTTGAGTTCAAGGCCAGCCTTGTCTACATAGTGAGTTTTAGGACCGCCAGGACTACCCAGAGACTCCATCTCAGAGCAGCACAGGGCAAACAAATTTTGTTCTTTCTCTCGCCTACTCTGTCAACTTCCTAAGCTCGAATGAATATGGCTCTAGGTTTTGACTTATTTGTGCTTTTAGAGCAGAAGGTGTCCTTCGTAGAGTTGGGAGTGGTGATTGGAGAGGTGATTAATGGGACTCTCAGGCGCAGGCTCCAAGTGTCGGAGGAAAGGTGTGCTTCCTTAGGTGTTTTGCTTCTTGGCAAGTAGCCTGTAACTGCACACAACACGAGATGACCTCCTTTTCAGCAGTGTAGTCCGAATTGCTAATATGCCCTGACACTCCTCCCATTTCTGCGTTCATGTTAGAACAGTTACCTTTAGCATTAAGTACTCTGTGAGGTCTGCTACGTAACTGCAAATTGCAATGTCATTTGCTCCTTTAAAGATCTGAGAACATCCATCCCAGTTTTGTTTTACTTTCCCTTTCATTGTTTTGACTTTATTTGTATATATCTGCATGAATATATGTGCACCATGTGCATGCCTGGTATCCAGGGAGGACAGAAGAGGGTGTTAGAGCCCTACGACTGGAGTTACCAGTTACTGTGAGCTGTCATGTGGGTTCTGAGAATTGAACCTGGGCCCTCTGCAAAAAAGCAGCAAGCTCTCTTAACTGCTGAGCTGGCTCTCCAGCCCCACTGTTTTTTCTAATCTTTTAAAAAATTTTTTTTTATGTATATGAGTAAATTGTAGCTGATTTCAGACACAACAGAAGAGGTCATTTGATCCCATTACAGATGATTGTTAGCCACCATGTGGTTGCTGGGAATTGAACTCAGGACCTCTGGAAGAGCAGTCAGTGCTCAGAACCACTGAGCCATTGCTCCAGCCCCCTCACTATCATTTCTTAACGTGGTACTGGAATATGCTGCTTTGCTGACCAGCTTGGCTCTGGACTAGGAACCTCTGTGATGGACTGCGTAGTGGACATCTTACTGTGTCTATAACCGTAGTGCCGGGCATGGTGCCTGGTGCATATTAGTGCTTAGGAAATGTTTGCTTGTTCCTTCACAGAGCCTGTCACATAGGACGGGACCATTGTCTCCTCATTAGGAGGGCACTGCATTATCCTCTTTCACAAGTTTTATCTCACTGGATCCTTAAAGTAATCCTGCATGTTGAGCATTATTTCCCTATTGTTTTCAGGGGTACTGTACTCATGCCCACATCAGAGCTTCAGGGAAGGAGTATGGATTTGAACCCAGTTTTCATCCTCTGATTCTTTCCTTTCCTCTTTCCCACATGGGCTTATTCTACTACGTAGAAATATTTCTAGGGAGTCTTTTTTAATGGAGTGTTTTCTTCTCTGGCTGGATTTATTTATGGAGCAGTTCTTTTCCATATCTAAGATCCTTCCTTCCCAGTAAACAAAAACCACACGCCTGGTTAACAGAGGCTGTAATGGAGATCAGAGAATTGGCATTAAGGGGCCACAAGAACTCATTTCCATCCTGTTGATTTGAGACCACATAATCTAAGACCACATAATTTAAGACCCATTTTTGTCATTGCAAATTTGAGGTACTATTTCAGGTTGAGCTAATCTGAAAACCCAAAACAATAAAATTCAAAATGTTCTAAAACCCCAAACATTTTGAACCTGACGTACATGATACCACATGTAGAAAATTCCACATTCCTGTGATGGATTACTGTAATGTTACAGATACACTAAAAATATTTTATAAGACTACCTCAGGCTCTGTGTGTGTGTGTGTGTGTGTGACATAAATGAGTTCTGTGTTTAGACTTGGGTTCCAACCCAAAATGTATGTTTATATATAAATATTTCCATATCCCAATACACAAAACACTTACTGTCTTAGGGTTTTTATTGCTGTAAAGAGACACCATGACCAAAGCAACTCTTAGAAAGGACAACATTTAGCTGGGGCTAGCTTACAGTTTCAGAGTTTAGTTCAGTATCATGACAGGAAGCAAGGCAGCATGCAGGCAGACGTGGCTCTACATCCTGATCCAAAGACAGTAGCAGGAGATTGTCTCCTACATGCAGCCAAGAAGAGGCTCTCAGAGTGCACCCCCATAGTGACAACATTTCCTCCAACAAGACCACACCTATTCTAACAAGGCCACCCTACCTAATAATGCCACTTCACAATGGCCAAGTATATTCAAACCACCACACTTATGATCCTAAGAACTTTACACCAGCTTGTGGTAACTTGGTTTTTGAGGACCATGGGCCCATAATGCAGTAAAGATCACTCTGGGCCCAAGAGTGCTTACCAAATGCTAGCTGCTGTCATTGTTAGCAAAGACATCTCGTCCATCTGGTCGTTCACTATTTATTGCACTTTATCTTATCTAAAAGGCTGACAAATGATCTTTTCTGTTGCTGTTTTTGAAGGAGAGAGGTGGCTAGAGATCACACCCAGGGCCCCTGCACATGCTGATCTCAGCCCTAGCAATCATTTTTTTTTCTTTGAGTGTGTACTATATGATAAGCATTTTTCAGTCCTATTAATTCATCACATCAAATCATGTAGGAATTCCTTTCCCCGGGGATCTACATTACAGTTAAATTCCATCCGGCAGAGCTAGGCGATACGCAGCACAAACACAGAGAAGTAAGTTATATGTTGGATGTTGGACTGTGCTATTAAACAATAAGCAGACAAAGGCAACTGGGTTTCCACGGGACGATGTCTAAGGGAAGCTTTTGAGTTGGAGTTAGTTAGGATATTCATTATAGGCCTCATTGGGAAATGATATTTGGGTAAATCTAAAAGAGGAGGAGAGAGCTTCGTGTGTCTCTAAGTTTGTCCCTGGGTCCAGCCTGGCAAGATGAGAGGGGATAGCTCCACAACAGGAGAAAGCCAGGAAGGATCACTAGGGCCTTAAGAGGCCAATGTGAGAGTAACTGGGAGCCCCGGGGAGATCTTGAGCAAATGAAGTAGACAATCAATTATAGATTTAAGCTAGCAGCACCATGAAGCTTCCGGTGGCCAGGAGACATGTGGACAGTATAGCTCCTTTACCTGGTCGGTCTCCTTTCTCCTGTTCGTTTATTAACTTTTTTTTTGCAGTGTTTGGGGGCTGGGAGAGGGTGTTCTATCCCACCCTAGGGTAGCTGTGCTGCCTTGAACGTGCCATTGATTGAACGGCGGAGTCCTGTGGCTATTCAGGTTGTATTCCTTGGGAAACAAAGCAACTGATTAGATCTTAAGAGAGAAGGATGGCAGACTCCTGTGGTGGCACAGCTTGCAATCCTTTTTGAATGTGACTTGATCTCTTGCAGGCTTCCCTGGCTGAGCCGGGGCGCCTTTGTAGATCCTGGGAGGTGTTGGTTTGGTTCAGTGTTTTTCAATGTTTGTATCTCCTTACAGGAAGGAGGGTTCATTATGGGGCAGGAGGAAGAGCTTAAGTGTAGTCATTTGTCAACCCCTGACTCTGGCTTAGCTTCTTCTGCCAAGATAACTGAGAGAGCCTCACAGAACCCCTGGGGGGCGAGGGATGCACTTCTATGCTGTGTCTCTCATGAAAATCAGTGGCCCTGAACCTGATTTCTACATCCAAGATGGATTGCCACCGTTTCGTTTATGTCCTGTCTTTTCAACTGAGTTAATTTGATACCTGGTTTTTAAATAAGTCTTTTATCAGGTTGTGCTGTAGTTAGGATGGTATTAGGAGACAGTGGAAGAATTAGAAGCAGGTCATGCATGAGCCAGCATTGTCACATGGGTCCGTGCAGAGCATTCAGACCGGGTCCAGTGTGACTGGTAGAGCCTGCGACTGTCACATCTGTACAATCTTCCAAGTTTTCTAATCTCTAAAATGGGTTGAGTCCCACCGGTCATTTTCCACTCACAGGAAAGGAATGAAATTACGGTATCAGCTTACTGGTTGTCTGATTGTTGGGAACTATGATTTTGGAGACATACTTGTTTGAGAAGGGATAAAGAATGGGATGGTTTTTGTTGAGCCTTTTTTTCTAGCCTCTTGTCAAGGACATGGCAATCTCCATCTCCCTGACCTCCTTGGGAGCTGGAACTCTTTCTTAGCTTCCTATTGTCTCTAAGACCCTAGAGAGAGATAAGAGTCATAGATAAGGGCCTCAGAGATAGCAAGGGCCTTTAGTAAGTACCTGTACTTGTCTTGGCTTTTCCCTACAAGCTCATGCCTTCTAACCATCCTGTTCAACCATCCTGTCTGTAGCTTTGTGTCCCCCACAGTGCCAGTCTATCTCCTATTTGAGATAGGGACCACTTAACTGAGTTAAAAGTTTCATAGTTGACAGGCTCCTTATTAGCAGGAACTGTGAGTCTTTTTGTTTTTTAAATCTCATTAGGCCCTTGTTACCCATTTTGATAACAAAGACTTAAAGGACTTTTGCTAAGAAATCTCTGGCAGACATACCTTCTTGGGCCTGAATGATAAACTTTCTGCCTTTAGCAATGGAAATGTGGGAGAATTTCAGACGCTAAATAAATAATCTGGCTCGAGGCCAGCAGGTTAAGGCATGTTGGAACTGTTTGATTGAGGCTTAGCCAGGGTCTGCAGCAGGAGAGTCACATTAAATACCCTAAGGAGGTCTGAGTGCAGAAATGGAAACACATGGAGCACCTTGCAAACATTATCCATCTCCTCCAGGCCCTGCTTTCCTTATCTGTAAAGTGAGGGGCTCGCCAGAGTCGGCAATAGGAGCTCATTATTTTATTCCAATACTTTAAAAACACGCCCACCTAGCTAAGCCTAGTTCTCCTTCTCGCAGCCTGTTAACCATCAGTCAGCTCCGCCACGCTAGCTCAAGTCAACCAGAATTGCAATAACAAATTAACATAATTCCAGCCTCAAACCTGAAGCCTGATATTTTAGGTTAATCTTATGAAGACTAGTAATAATCTTATATAATAATATATATTATAATGAAACAACCAAGGTAATATAATAACACATATTTTTACAATAGATATAATTTTGATCATTTCTTTTCTTTAATGTCACCAGTAGCTTGTTATCATCACTACCTGTTGTCCATCTTGTGTTATGTACAACTCCCAGAGGTTTTGGGGGTTTCGGAGGGGGCAGTTTTGACAACAGTCAAATGATCTGATGTTGAGTGAGGGTTAGCCTGTCCCTCAGCTTTACCCCCAGGTATAACTAAAGCAAGCCAGAGACTTGTTTTTGCTCTCCACACAGATTTTGATTAATGTCCATATCTCAGCAAGAGTGCACAGAATAGTTCCTGGGACTTACCTCTGTGCTTGGTATAGAGCCCCAGCTGTCTTTTCTAGTTGGCCCAGTCTCCGCTTTATCTGAACAGCTTCACTCATAGACACAATGGCAGCCCAGAGGATACTTCTTCTATCCTTAATAGCACTTAGCGATTGGAAATCTTCCAACTGCACTGGACTTGTGGCCTCTTAGGAGACAAAGCTATCAGAGCCGCACCTGATTCACACCAAGGGTGGGGTGCCTGTTAAAAGCTCCAGCCAAATTGTCATGTCTCCAGTGTATCTTCTGTTTCACCAGAGGAGGCTGTATTTAGCATTTGCAATGCTGGCAAATAAACTGTGTGTTACATGAGCAGAAAGAAAGCTACCTCTGGCATTCCGTTCGATAACTGGCAAAGGCTCTGATGCTGTTGAGCGTGGGTAATGGAAATGTTTACAGTGCCTCTTTCTGGAGGATGAGCTTCATGCTTAGAGCGTGAGCTGCCTGCCCTCACATAGCACCTGCTTCAGTATAATGCCGAAAGAGAATGAGGAAAATTGAGTTGTCTGACCCCGTAACTCATGTGAGAAGACGTGAAGTGACCCTTTGAGAATCATCTGAGTTAATTAGGCACCCTAACACTGCCTTTGGAACCCCACTGTTGCAACTACTCCTACTAATGGCACTCTGTAGCAACAGAGTTTGAAGTGATTTGCCATAATTCTTATTTTCAGAAATTTGGGGGGGGGTGAGAGGTCTCAGTGGATAAAGGTACTTCGCATGCAAAGCTGTGGAAGGAGAGAAGTGACTTGGTAGAGTTGTCCACTGGCTTCCACGTGCTTTTGTGGCACACATACCCCACCCTACACATACAGCTTCCCCTTGATAATAACAAATGAGCAAGCAACATCACTTGACTTTTATGTATTCCAGTCTCCGTCTTGTCACTAAATGTGAAGTCATGTTACCATTTACTGAGCACATTTTATGTCTGCTAGTATTTGATGTGCATTGGTTCTTATTTATCCTGGGAAGTAAAGACTTGGCTCTATTTCCCAGATGAGAAAAGAGAGGCCAGGAACAAGGAAAGATGTGCTGGAACCCGTATTTAAGCACAGGTCCATCTCGTCATGTAAAACTCACCTTTAGTACTGCACTTGCTTCTTCTTGCTCCATGACACATTGCCACCAACTAAGAGGGCTTGAAAGGACCTGAACATATGGTGGTCTTTAGAGTTTCTCTAGAGCAGAAAGCTAGGTATTTCAGTGCCCAGTAGGCTTGGAGTAGTGGTCATCTTCCCTGCTCATGGTTGCAAGAAGGATTTTACATAGGCTGTTCTAAAATGATGTTTCCATGTCCCTTCCAGCACTGCCCTCAGTTCCCAGAGGCTTGTCATTCCTGCTGCATGGCTTTGGAGTCTAGCTGGTATGTGTGTGCTTCTACTCTGTCATTAAAACAGAGAGACTAGACTCTGCTTCTAAAGTCTCCTGTGATTAGATTAGTCCCTTAGGAAGCCTAAAGTGCCAGGTGTGGTCACACATGCCTCCAGTCTTGGCACACAGGAGTCAGGAGTCACAGGATTGTGAGTTTGAAGCCAGCCAGGGATACAAAGAAAATTCAAAGTCAGCCTGGGCTATCTGGTAAGATCCTGTGCCCCACCTCCTCTGTTAAAACAAACAAAATAAACCAAACAAAACAAAAAAAATGATTGCACATCTCAGTCCCAGAGATTATGCACCTGCATAAACAGGCACTGGGAACCCATCTTATAATTTTGTCTGTCAAACCCTCCTCAGAAGTTTTGACTTTGGAGTAAATAGGAAAGGAATGTATGCTGTGCAACCTAAGACTAGTATCCCCAAGGAAGACTCCAATGACAAAGGACAGAAGAACCAATATAAAAGGGACCCAAACCCAGAAAATGTTATGCTTCACCATTTTGCAGAATTCGGATTTCCCAAACCACTATGTCGTAGCCACCTTTAGAACATGATTTAGGCAAAAACCAAATGAGCCTTCTTGGGAGGGAAGGGCTCAATTTCTTAATTCCATAATATGGATTTTGTTTCTCCCCATGCTCACTTAGACCTAGAAGGCTTAGTAGCAGCACATAGGCATGACTGGTGTTTGTAAGAGCACCAGTCAATGAGTAGGTTTATACCTCAAGGTCAGCAGGAAGGTCAGTAGCACGGACTTCCTTTCTTTCTTTCTTTTTTTTTTTTTTTTTTTTTTTTTTTTTTTTTTTTTGTTTTTTGTTCTTTTGAGACATGGTTTCTCTGTGTAGCCCCAGCGGCTGTCCTGGAACTCACTCTGTAGACCAGGCTGGCCTCTAACTCAGAAATCCACCTGCCTCTGCCTCCCAACTGCTGGGATTAAAGGCGTGTGCCACCACTGCCCGGCAGTAGCACAAACTGCATGGTGAATGTGATTGGCTGACCTGAGGACTGGTTGGCAGTGTATGACTTGTTCTTCTCTATAGTGTGTATTTGACCTTAGAGACCTGCTTTTTTTAAAACAAAGAAAAAAAAGATTGTTTTATCATCATCACCATCATACATACATACGTATGTGTGTATGTATGTATGTATGTATGATGTATGTACATATGTACCTGAGGACACAGAGCAGGGTGTCAGATCCTCTGCAGCTGGGTTTGCAGCCAGCTGTGAGCTTCTGAAGTAGGTGTTTGGAATTGAGCTCCAGCTTTCTGGAAGAGCAGCATGTACTCTTAACATCTGAGTCATCTCTCCAGCCTTTGTTTTTAAAATAGCCTCTTAAAATCAGTCTCTGTCAACTGTATAGACCCAACAGTTTAGAAAGTGCTTCCATGAAACCATTTTCTTGCCTTCGGTTGAGTTATGATACAATGGGGTACACGAATCTTCATTATACAACTGATGCATTATAGATGCACTCAGCCACACTGTCTCATATCCATCTGTTTTAATACTGGTGGGATTTCTAGGACATTTGAAGGCTCCTGGTCATATCCCTGTTAATCCCTCCTCCTAGAGGTGCCACCTTCACAGAAAGAAAAGAAAAACAGGAAGTTGGGGGGCAGGGAAGGGCGGTGCGGTGCAGTCCTGTGACTTGTTCTCAGCATTGGCAGGAGATCCCTGACACTTCCTTCTTAGAGGTGCCAGGCCTTGGACCAAAGGCCTCATTTGAGGTTATTCCAGACAGTACTAGGCACAAAGATGACTTCTTATGCAGAAATCTGGTTGGTGATGGTGCTCTCCAGAGTTTTGTAGTTGTGGCCACAGATCAAGTAAGTCGAACACTTGCCAAGGGTATGTGGAGCACTGTCATAGATAAGTGAAGGTGATGCTCAGAGAAGTGGGTTCAGGCAAGGAACAGGGAGTCTCCTCTCTGCAGCCATCTTTATACCTGGTGGTCAGACATAAAAAAGCTGAAGAGCACTTTTCTCCTTCAGAGGCAATGAGAAAAGCATCCTGGTGCTGCACTTTTGATTGCTCTTAGAGCTGGAGAAAACCACCAGGGCCATCTTCAAGCTACTGCTTCCTCATCCTTTTTGGTACAATGGGCTGCACGCTTGACCACCACCAAGAAAATCTGGTCTAGCTGCAGAATTCTCACCGAGAGAGAGACGCAGGTAGCTTTAAGAGACCTGTCTGTGGATTTTTCTAGATCTTGACCACTTTCACATACCATACAGTTTGTCCATCCACACTAAATATTTCAGTGGTTTTTAGTGTATGTAAAGACACAGGGACAAACTAGAAAACACTACAATTTACCCATCATCTCCTCCTTCGCTTTCTTCTGTTGTAACCAACCAGGAGTCTACTCTCTGTCTCCGGAGGTTTCCCTGTTCTGAACATTCCCTTTGAATAGCCATATCTGAGGGGTCCTTTGTATTTGACTTCTTTCAATTAGCCTACTATTTCCAAGGGGTACTCATGGTGGCTGCATATCAATGCCTAATTCCCCTTTATTACTGACCCGATTGTGTACATTAGTCACATTTCATTTGTCTATTGTTCTGTTAAAGGATATTTCAGTTCTTTCTACCTTGGGCTCTTAGGAATACGGTTGCTTGGCGTTTGCAGACTTCTTGTGTTCTGTAGACACGTGTTTTCATTTCGCCTGAGCATATGCTTGTGAGTGGCTGGGTCATATGGTAACTATTTAATCATCTGAGACACAATCAGGCTTTTCCACGGCGGGCAGACCACTTTTTTCCTAGTTTGATTTTTTTTGGTGCGGTGATAGACACCATGACCAAATGTGACTTGGGGGAGGGAAGGGTTTATTTCAGCTATGGTCCATCATCAAGGGAAGCCAGGGCAGGTATTGGAGGCAAGAACTAAAGGCGAGACCATAGAGAGTACTGTTTGTGGGCTTGCTCCCAGGCTGATATTCTTTCTACCTTTCTTATTTAACACAGACCCACCTGCCTAGGGATTGACTGCCTACTCTGGTCTGGGCCTTTCCCCATCAATAAGCAATCAAGAAAATGCCCCAGGAATATCCTCAAAAGCCAATCTGATGGAGGCAAACTTCTCAGTTGAGGTTCCCTCTTCCCAGCTATGACAATTTTACCCGTCCACACACAGCATACAAGGGTTCGAATGTCTCACCATCCACATCAGTATTTGAAAATATACCAGTCAGTATCTTACTGTTTTATTCTAACCATTCTTGTGGTAAAGTAGTATCTCACTATGGATTTGATTTTTCTTTCTCTAATGGCTGGTGGTAGTGAACATCTTCTTGTATCTATTAGCCGCTTGTGTGCCTTCAGTGAAGAAATAGATGTGTGTTCATCTTTTTGAAATAGTTTCAGTTGGATGATTTTTAGTCATATACACACACACACACATACACACACACACACACATATATGTGTGTGTGTGTGTGTGAGCACAGATTCTCAGAGGCCAGAAACGTGAGACCAGAGGAGATAGAGTTCCAGGCAGTTGTAAAATGCCCATGGGTTTAGGAACCAATCTTGAAAACTGCAAAATCAGTATTCACTCTTAACCATGGAGCCAACCTTCCACCCCCATGCATATCTTTTGTTTATTTTAAATTATTTATCGATTATTATTTACTTGTAAGATTCTGACATGCTAGATACAAGCCCGTTGTCTGATAGGCATAAGTGCCTTCTCTAATTTCACTTTCTTGACGGTAATTTTGTAAATTTGAACAAAGTGTGCTCGGTCCGTTCTCGTTGCTGCTTATGCTGCTTGTGTCTCATCTTGTAGAGCTTGGAAGCGCTTAGCCCAAAGCACCAATTTTTATTATACCCAAGTGCCACACAGTTTTAAATAAAGCAAAAGCATTAAGTCACTGTGAATCCTGTTTTCAATACTGCTGCCGGCCCTCCCACTTGACTCAATATTCTATATTCTGGAATTATTATTAGTGTGTTCGTGGCATTATGATCCATTTCTTTTTTTTAAAGCTCTAAGCATTTTTTGCTTAGTTGTTTTGTTTGGTTTCCTTTTGAGCAGTGTCTTACCATTTACTCTGGCTGGCCCAGAATTCACTATGTAAACCAGGCTGGCCTTGAACTCACAGAAATCCATCTGCTTTTGCCTCCCCAGTGCTAGGATTAAAGGCCTGAGCCACCACATTAGCCCAAAATTTCTTTTACAAGCTAGTTGTGACAATAATATAGCATCTTTACTTTCTTCAGATTTCATCTAGGCTAGGGAAAATGGGTATGTGGGTTGGCAAGGTTGACGGTGAGTTGGCAATTACAGAAAGGATATATTATTATACCATTTAATAGGTTTACAGTATTTTAAAAAATGTATGTGGGAGGTTGCTTTTATTTTTTAAGCTGCCTTTTATTATTTTTATTGTGCATTGGGAGCGGGGCATGCCTTAGCACGTTTGTGACGGGCAGAAGACAACCTGTCAGAGTAGGGTTTGGGGAAGCAAATTCAGATCAGGCTCACCAGCAAGTGTCATCTCACTGGCCCTGGAGGTTGTTTTTAATATGGCAGGTGAAACATTTCATAACATCACCAAAAAGACAGAGTATTGGGACCCAAGGAAGGAGTCCTAGGCTATGCTGCTCACTCTGGTCTCGAAATGCAGAGAAACAAGTGGGGCTAGGAAGAGCATGTGTCCTTCAAAGACAACTCCTCCACCCCACCCCCCAGTGGTCTCCTAATAGTCAACCAGGACCTGCCTCCAAATAGCCGGAGCAGTGTGAATTGCTTAGCATGTGAACCCACTGGTGAAATTATTACTCCCTTCACAGTCAATCACTTCTCAGCAGTGCCACCAACTGGGGACTAGTCCATGAAGATTTTCCCGGAATACTTTATGTCTAAACCGTAACAAGAGGCCTTGTTTAGTTGAAGCTGGGTTTGGATGCCCTCCTCCGCAAATGCCGTTATAGAGGAGTCCTAGGGCATCCATCATTCCTGGATCCATCTTAGCCTAAGTAAATTTATTGCTTACAGTCCCTCCTCTGCTCTGCCCATTACAGATGCTATCTGCCACGTCCTGGGTTTCAGTTTGCTTTTCTAAAGCTTAAAAAACAAAACAAAACATTAACAATAAAAACCAAAGTCCCATGCTCCTATAAATCTTCAAACTTTTAAAAATGAAAGTAGGTTTACATATAAAATGGAAAACCTGTATGTATGTGTGATAATTGGAAAAAGCCAGAAATAGGTATGTATGTGTATGTACATGTGCGTGCATGCGTGTGTGTATGTGTGTGTGTGTGTGTGTGTGTGTGTGTGTCTGTGTGTGTGTGTGTCTGAGTGAATGTGAGAACATCAGAAATAGTCTCTAGAGACTTGGGTCCATGGAGGTTGAATTGTACTCTTTTTCCAGTCACAGTCGTACCGTTTGTAGAAGACTTTCCCAGGCCTTGTGCTTCTTTGCTCGTCTACCTAATTAATGGCCAGGAACCTCAGTAAATAGAGTATGTGAGTCTCTTTATCCAGGTCCAAGTCTGTTATGCAGAACTCTGTATTCAGGTGACTAAAGCTATCACAATAAAGTTGAACTGAAAAACCTGTAGGAAAAAAAAAAGGTTACCATCTGGAAATTCTTCTTTTATTTCTTCTTAGGTTTGCTTGTATAATGCAACAGGAGCACTCCGGCTCCTCCCGATGGTGATGGTAGGACTTCCTGATGGAAATGGTGTCCTCTCTGAAAGGGCTTCCGGGTTCTTCCGACTTCTGCTTTTTGCCTTTCTCCGTAACCAGATCGTAACCTGAGAGGAGGGGTGGCTGGAAGAGGCTGTCAATGATCACACTCTGGCGAAAATGGGAATAAATATTGATTACTGTGCAGACAACTTCTACGTGGGAGGATTCGCACCTCCCCCCTCCCCCGCCCCCGGAAGTGAGATGATTTGTCCTTTGGTGCTGTCAGCTCAATGTCTGTTTCTATGCAGCATGGCTTAAGATCCTGGCTTGAACCTTTATCTGTTAATACTGTGCTAATAACTGCTCTGTTCGGTGCCTCAGTTTCCTTTGCTCCGGGGATGTGGGTAGGAAAAGTAAAATATCTAGCACTGATTTTTGTAAGAAAGGTCCTTTCAAATACACTGTAATTACCCATGTGCCTCATTGAATTCATGAGTCAGTCATAGCTGGCAAGATATTAGCAGGAGCCAAGGAGGAGTTTCAGAAAAGGGTTAATCAAATGATGAATTGCAAAATGGAAAAGGAGGCTTTATCCTTGGTTTCCTTTTTTTTCCCTTTGCTTTGTCAATGCTTCCCCTCCCCCACATCATTATGTTGCCACTGTTGCCCCTGACTGGGGTCAAGCAATCCCCCTGCCTTGGTCTTCAAATAACTGGGACTTCAGCCATCATGTGTGTATCTCCTTGTAATAGTTCTGATAATCTCCGTAAACTCCAATGAAACTCCGAAAGTAAAGGTGGAGCTGGTGATGATGCTTAGCTTTGTTTCCTGTGCCTGCCGTGTTCCTGGCGGTTCCTTTGGCTTTGTGCATTTTCTTAACCTTGTAATCCCCTAGGCAGCAGACAACTAGTCCTTTTTCTTATAGGAAGCAAGCTCAGTGACGTCACCAAATACCATTGCTGGGTTGACACTGCTAGAAAGTGAAAGGAGACTTGTTGACAGGGCTAAAGAGATGGTTCAGAGGACAACGTGCTCCTGTCTGCAAGCGTGATAAAGTATGGTCAACAGTGTCAGGGACTGGTGCTTGACCATCAGATGGGCCTCAAGTTGAGCTGGTTATTGGTTCATTCCCTCAGTCTCTGTTCCATCCTCTGTACCTGCATTTCTTGTGGACAGGATACATTTTGGGTTGAAAGTTTTGGAGGTGGGTTGGTGTCTCTATTGCTCCACGGGGGTTCCTGCCTGGCTTCAGGGGGTGATCTCTTCAGGGTCCATATGCCCAATGAAGTGAGTTACAGCTAAGGTCATCCCCCTTGATTCTTAGGCACCTCCCTTATCCCAGGTCTCTGTCTTATTCTGGAGATGCCCCCTACCTCCCCTGACAGTTGCAAATTTCCATTCATGCTCCCGGACATCTGGCCATCCCTCCTGTCCTTCCCCACACCTGATCATGAATCTCCCCATTCCCCTCCCCATCCCCCTTCCCTCTCAGTTTCCTCCCTCCATCTGCCTCTTATAACTATTTTATTCCACCTTCTAAGTGAACTTCAAGCTTCCTCGCCCACGCCTTCTTTCTTGTTTAGTTTCTTTGGGTCTATGGAGTGTAATATGGTACTTGTATTTTATGGCTAATATCCACATATAAGTGAGTAAATACCATGCATATCCTTTAGGGACCAGGTTACCCCACTCAGGATAATATTCTCAAGATCTATCCATTTGCCTGCAAAAGTAATGATGTCTTTGTTTTTAATACCTGAATAGCATTCCATTGTGTAGATGGAGTACATTTTCTTTATCTGTTCTTCAGATGAGGGGACATCTAGGATGTTTCTAGTTTCTGGCTATTATGAATAAAGCTGCTATGAACATAGTTGAGCAAGTGTCTTTCTGAGATGTTGGGATATCTTTTGGGTATATACCCAGGAGTGGTATAGCTGGGTCTTGAGGTAGAACTATTCCCAGTTTTCTGAGAAACTGATAAATTGATTTCTAAAGTGGTTGTACAAGTTTGCACTCCTACCAGCAATGAAGACGTGCTCCCCTTGTTCCCACATACTCACCAGTGTGTGCTGTCTCTTGAGTTGTTGATCTTAGCCATTTGGCACTACGCAGCAGATGATTGAGACAGATACTGACACCCAGAGCCAAACAGTGAATGAAGCTTGGGGACTCTTATGGTAGAATAGAAGGAAGGATTGCGGGCTCTGAAGATAGGAACATCACAGGAAGACCAACAGAGTCAGCTAACCTGGACTGTTGGAGCTCTCAGAGTTTAAATCACCAACCAAAGAACATATGCAGGCTGGATCTAGGCTTCCCCACACATATGTAGCAGATGTGCAGCTTGGTCTTCATGGGGACCCCAAACAACTGGAATGGGAGCTATCCCAAAAGCTGTTGCCTGTGTGTTCTTCTAGCTGGGCTGCCTTGTCTGGCCTCAATAGGAGGGGAAGTGCCTAGCCTCACAGAGACTTAAAGTGCCAGGATGGGGGGGTGGATACCCAAGGGCCCCACCCGCTTAGAGGAGAAAGGGATAGGGGGATGGAGGAAGGATTATGGGAGGGGGTGACTGGGAGGTCACAGTGAGCAGGATGTAACTAAAAATTAATTAAGTGTGAGAGAGGGGAGAGAGAGAGAGAGAGAGAGAGAGAGAGAGAGAGAGAGAGAGAGAGAGAGAGAGAGAGAGAGAAAATATGTATGTGTATGTTCAGCAGTTAAGAGCACTTGTTCTTGCATAGGACTGTAGATCTATATCTAGCACCCATGTCAGGTGGCTGTAACTCCAGTTTGAAGAAACTCCAGTTCTTACCTCTGTGGACCCCTACAAACTTGTGACAAATGTACAACACACACACACACACACACACACACACACACTCTTTGTGTGCCAGTTTCTACTTCTGAAGCTCCTGTATATTAGACAAGAAAATGTTTGGCATTAATTCTGCCAAGAATGACATTGAGAAATTTAGCATTCAAGGTCAGAAACAGAAAAAACAACAACAATACATATATATGTGTGTATATGTGTGTGTGTGTATATATGTGTATATGTATATATGTGTGTGTAATAACATGTAATATGTAGTAAGATTACATACTACACACACACACATGAATGATTTCCCCCGGGTTTAAAATTACAGCAGTGGTGAAGGATTTCCTAGCAATTAACATATAGTCCAAGAAAGTCGACTTGAAATTACCCACGATTTAAGCAAACCCCTGAGACCTTCTCCTTTCCCCCTCTGGCAGCTGGATCATGATTGGATATAGCTGGGTTATAATTTGATAGAACTGCTTGTTTTGACTCACTTGTGCGGCTTCTTTAACTCTATCCAGACGTCTCTTCGGCTACATTGTATCACTGAGCAGATACTATAAGTACCTTGAAATGCTTAAATCTTTAGAATTGCAGCTGCTATTCTTCAGTTTCAGGTGCAGGTCAGGCATGAGCAGGTGCTAGCTAGTATTTCAGTAGCTCCCCAATGAAATATTGAGGTCATCTCTAACCCATGGATCCCAGTGTGTAGTGTACTCCCAATTAACTGGCTTCCCTCTGGACAAATGCAGTTCCTAGTAGGTAGTGGCAACATTAAATTCTTGTGACTATCTGTGAGGTCAGGGGTGAGGCTGACCTGCCAGCGATGGGACCTTTGCAAGGGAGAACAGTGACGGGACTGCTGATTTTATTACCACCCCGGGAGGGGTAGGTAAGAATGGCGAGTCTCAGGAATGGATGCAACAGTATTTGCTTTTTTGTTGTTGTTTTGGGTACCAGTTTATTCTTAAAATTGTTTTTGACCCAATAGCTAGAAAGCACTGAATTTGAATCTTTGTATTAGGTGCTGTGAGGGCCAAAGTAAAATGTGTCCAGCCTTGCTTGGTTAGGACTATGTGCTGTGTGTTAACAGGCTGATGTTTAAGTTCTGACAATGGGAACTTGAGTTTCAACTCAACTCAGTTGGGAGCCACAAAGCCCCAAGTATGAGAGCTGGTGGGTGTCCCTGGACTGGCCATGCAGGTGTTAAATGCCACCTGGGAGCGGCCTCATTTTGTTTCAAGACTTTCTGTGGGGTGTCCTACTTCAGGCTGGCGTCTGTTTGTCTTACTTCATACAAGCGTCTGTCCTCTCTGCTTCCTTTTCTCTTTCATTTACTCTTTGTTTATAAAAAACTGTTTAATCAATGACTCATGTCTACACAAACCTATCAAGCCATGAAGACTACAAGTGACTCAAAAAAAAAGAAAGAAAGAAAGAAAGAAAGAAAGAAAGAAAGAAAGAAAGAAAGAAAAAGTTGGACAAAAAGACAAACAAAAATAGTTAAACAAAGCAAAGAAACAAAAACTCCACATTATTTCCAGAGGAGAAGAAGGTTCTAGTCTGTCATGACTTGCTTTGGAATCTCTGCAAAATCCTGAGAAGGCTGGCTCTCCTTTAACAGGGGCTCTTTTAGGTTCAAGTTTAGAGAGGCTGTGGGTGAGGGGTGCCGGGAATAGAAGCAATTAAGTTAAAGTTTCGAAATTGATGAAGTGAAGCATTGGCCAGGGTCTGCTAAGCCCTCCATGTGTATTTATTTTTTCCATGCAAGACTTTCTTTTCCTTATAAGTGTCTGGAGCTATATGGAGTGCCTTGGCTCCTGCTGAGAACATTTCTCCCATGTGTCTTCCATCTTCTGGTCCTTCTTGCCTCTTCCATTTAGCCAGAGGGGCATGAGTGCATTAACCAATGGAACCTTTCCAGGCATCTTGTAAGCCTTTGGTCTATAGCACACTGTCCCAAACCTGCCTGAGTTTTATGCTGTGTGTATGTTGGGGGGGGAGGTTGATGGGGGGCTGAGGGTTTGGGGGGGACTGGGAGAGTCGGAGACAGTTTTGTCTTATGAGGCCATCTTTGGCAAAACTAGCAAGAAAATTAGCTGGATTCTTATCAAATGCTATAAAATAGGTGATTGCTAAAACTGTGGTAAGCAGACCAGGGCAGGGGCAGACTACCTTGCTTGTAGGGGATGGATGTTGCCTCTCTGCACAACTTTTCTGCCTCTGAAGACACAGTCATACATCTTTAAGTATCAACCAGGTGACATCTACCTCTTTTTGAAGCCATGACATTGTTTTTTGGTTTTCACCACCAAACTGTACTTCATGCCCTGGCTTGAGGTGAGGTTAGCAGCTCCTAAGTGTATCTTCCTCCTGTGAACACATTCTCTGTGTTAGCCATTTTCTGAGGGTTTAGAGGCTATGGGAATTGAACTTTGCCCTTGGTGGGCCGTCTCCCTGACCTCCTGGATCTTGGAGGTTTTCTTCTCTCTATCTGTTCTCATCTCTTATCCTCGGGGCTTAAAGCCAGCTTCCTACCCTCTAATAGTCAAGGAGGTTTGGTTTTTTTTTTTTTTTGTTTTTTGTTTTCCCATTTACAATATTGAAATGACTGTCCAACCCTATAAGATGTTGTGCTTCACTGTGAATGGCAGTGCCTGGCAAGTCCTGATTGGTGAATGAATACTTATTGCCCTTTGTGGATACTGTGATGTTAAAACAGTTGCATGCAAGAATCAAAAGAGGGTTTTCTAAAGCCCCTTCTTAATTGGGGTCTAACAGGAGCTGTGTTTCTAGTTGTCATTTTGTATTGCCAATTTGCCCAGCAATTGCTCACGGGTCCTCACTGCCTCACCACACTCATCCTGGATGCTAATGTATGCCACACAGTGCAGGATGAGTTCTGGAAAGGAGAAGGGGATGTGTTTTTGAAGGTTTTATCTCCATTTATAATGTGAGCAGCACTACATTAGAATTCTGCAATACTTAATAAGCCTAGTATTTAAAATTAAATCTCTTACATGGTCTAATTATGTAGATCGATATTATCTCAGTGTCCTAATGTGGGTTCAGTTTAAACACCCCCCCCACCCTGTTACTGAAGGGAGGTCCACTTAATTTACTGCAAATGAAGAAGTATTTTTGGAAGACTAGGTTGACATTTAGCATTCTGGTTTGAAAACCCTCTGACTATTAAATATTTAATGTGCTGCAAAGCATTCTTAAAAATTAAATATGAATGAGTTTTAGAAAAACCTTGCAGTGATATAAAAATTGAGATTTTTTTCCCCCCTGCTCCCCATTTCAAGCACGTCTCCAGGGAGTCTTAATTATTTTTAATAAAGATGACACGTATTTGATCAACAGGAGGACATCCTTAAAAACACAAAGTTAATAATGTACAGAGAATCCTTCCAAATACTATCAGAGTAGAGATTTACTTGGGATAGATGATTAGTTTGATGTATGTAGGTTAGTGGCTCCTCTCTTTTGTATTTAAAGTTGTGAGTGGAATGAAATGGTCAGACAGAGCAAGCCAGCCGCTCTTGGGGGGTGACATTGGTCTGTGTGTGGCATTGCTAAAAAAGTGTTGGCTTTTGCAGGCTTGGAGATTTAGTCCATTACATCTGTTTTCTGTGGGCTCTCTGAACAAGCATTAGTATTATTCAAGAATAGCCCTGCTGACCTTGAGTTTTGTTAACACTTTTTTTCTTTCTAAAAATATTCTAATAATTGATGACACTCCTTTAGTAGCATTGGGATTAAACAGAAAATTCTGGAACTTGTATTACAAGGTTCACATCGGAAAAAAAAATCTGTATTTTCTTATCTTGTTCCTACTTTTTTGTTGGGTTTATGGTCCACTGATATTGCATGATGTCTTAAGTATGTGTTATGAGATGGGAAAACAGGATTTGAATTTCTAAGACACCAGTCTGAAATGAGCATTTATAAAAGGCTTAGAGCCTTTTACTTTGTCAGGAAAGTATTATGTAACTTTCATGAATGTGTTTAAATTTTTTTCTGCCTTTGTAGATAGAAGAAAACATTGCCTCCCTCTCATTTCTTCCATTTTGACTAGGTAAAACTAACATGCTCAAAATGGAACTGATCATCGTTGGTCCTGTAATTTCCCAGCTTTGAGATGTTTCTGGCATTTTCCATGTATTTCTCAATACATGGGGAGCTCTCTGCAAGAGTCTGCAACATCCCTTACAGCTTATTTTCTAGTTCTGGACCCATCACCTGGCTCTAAGCTGTTAATGTACACCCTTACTCTCACACCTCTCTCTCTCTCTCTCTCTCTCTCTCTCTCTCTCTCTCTCTCTCTCTCTCTCTCTCTGCTTCATTACAATAGAAACAATAAAGGTATCATATATTGAACACCTGACATATACTAGTTACTGTGATACATAATTTATCTTATTGATGACAATGAGCCTTACAGGAAATTGGGGCAGGGAGAGGAAGGGCATTGAGGTTAGCTTATGTGCCCTGGGCCACTGGACTAATAATTCAGGGAGCTAGGATTTGAGCCCACAATAAATAGCCTTTGGCCCTAGTATCCATAGTGACAACTCAATTATTGCACGTTGGCCTTCCTTGGATGTATTGTTGGCAAGTTACTCAGCTGTAGCCAAAGTCTGATTGATTCATTCACCTTCTCTGGGACATTGCTTTCAAACATTCCAAATTTTGATTCTAATAATTGGAGAAAGACAGTCCATGACTTCCTCCAAATCCACATTCTTATCCTTTGCATTGTTTATAAGTGGTAAAAGTTAGGTACAATTGTAAGTAGCAAAAGTGTGCTTTCAAGAGTGACAGGCAATGATTCTTCTGCTGGGACCATTTGGTACCTCTGGACCTACACAGTGCCTGGCAGGCAGCAAAAGTCAGATGTCCTTTGTGGCCAGAGTTTTTGTTTGTTTGTTTGTTCTTTTCCTTTTTTCTTTTTTTCTCTTTTCTTTGTTTTGTTTTGTTTTTTTGAGGGTTTCTCCTGTGTAATAGCTCTGGCTGTCCTGGGCTCTCTTTGTAGACTAGGCTGCTCTCACAGAGATTCCCTGCCTTCGCCCGCTGAGGGCTGGGATTAAAGGTGTGTACCACCATGACCAGAACACCAGGTGCTTGCATGCTTGCTGACTCCCTGGGCAGGAGCAATTTAGCATTACTTGGGGCCATCCTATAGTAGGCACTCAACTAATTAATTCATAGAAAGGGCACAAATATAACAGCAGCCACAAGAGACCCATACCAACTAGAAGTAACCAAGAAAACCCTTTTGGGAGTAGCTTCCTGCTTAGAAAGCATCTTACCTCCAATTTTCTCCCAAGTTCATCCTTGAGGCTCCTTGCTAAGTAAGTATGGTAGCACATATCTGTAATCCTAGTGCTTGGGTTCAAAGTCACCATTTGCTTTATAATAAGTTTGGGGCTAGCCTGGATTACAAGACTCTATCTCAAAAATAAATAAACAAACAAACACATAGGAAAGAAAAAAGATGAAGGGGAGGGAGATAAAAAGGTTGGGGGAGGAGGAGGAAGGACAGGGGTCCGCCTATTTTCACCTCTTTGTAAAATCTCCCCTGAACTTTAACATTTAAAACATGCTGCAGTTATCTGTTTACAAATCTAAACTTCCTCTCCTTGGCGCCCTCAGAGCTTCCACTCTAGAAGTCTCCGGCACTGGGGTGGCATTCACCTGACAATAAATACCCAATGGGAAGTGTTCTGGACAGAGAATGTAGCCAGTGACATACAACAAACCAGCCCCTGTAGAGACTCCCCAGTCTGGGCAGGTAGAGTGAGCGCCTGTCTGGATTTGGACAACAAAGAGACAGGAGGAAATGAGGAGCTGAGGATGCTCCACACACATTTCTGTAGACACAGTTTTGCCAGAGTTTAATTCCTTGTTGACTGTCTTCCAGGAACTTCTTCAAAGTGCTGCCCTTTTATAAATATTTGAGCTCATATATCACACACGCACATACTCACACCACCACCACACCACCCACCTTGGCACATTCATCCCAAGTCACCAACTTGAATGATAATCAAAAAGACAACAAAGTTATTTTTGTCAAGAATTTAGAGATTCCTCATTTTCGACTTTTGCCTTGATTCCTTTATACTCATGTACATAGATACCATTATAAAGAGGCTAATATCAAAGAATGGGAAACAGGGCGTGGCAGATGTGCCAATAACTACTGGAATTGCTATTTTGTATGAACTGGCATTTCATATAAAATGGCTATATTCTGAGAGCAAACCCACCCAGAGGTGATGGTTTCAAAGGAAGAATAGGGAGTGCCAGGATACTGGAGAGAAAATGAAAAGGCGTAGATTTAGGGTTATTGAAAACTGTTGTGCCCCAGGCAGATGGACAGATAGCCTACCAGTTCTCATCTCCACTTCACAGGCTCCACTCTCTGAGGCAGAGACTATGGCTCCTGGTTACTTTGTGTTGTTTGGGTGGCACGTCCCTTCCTCAGGCTTGCTGTGACCTGTAGAACATCTGCTGTGGTATTCGCTTTCCCATCCCACTTCTCTGTCTCCTTTGTATTCTTTAAGATGAGACCATCTTGGTGCCAGTTCTTCAGTCTTCCTTGGAGCTGGTTTATAATTTATATTCAATAACAAAATGCTGATTTGGGTCAGAACTGTAAGGCAAATATTTCCAGAACACTGAGATAGGAAAGGCTAACACTGGTACAAAAGGAGGCTCTCAAGGCCTTCTCCAGTTGCTTGAGGGATCAGGAACTTGATTCCAGAGTCTATGGCCCAGACTCTGGGAAGCTTAGTGTTGTTGGAGGAACAACTCTTGCTGCCAATATTGGACATGAGACAATGGATGTTTGTCACGCACAGGCCCACTCTTAGTCTTCTCATTTGTGAGTCAGGTAGGAACCCAAACCTCTGCCTGTGGCATTACAATTCCGAGTGGCCCTACCTTTTTCCCTTCCCGATTCATCTTTAAACTTGAAGTTGGAGATTTGAGTCGCGGTTGGTTCCTGTGACAACCGAAGGTTTAGAAAATTGCGCTCCTCGAGTAGACTAGTAGACATATCTCCATCTTTTCCTCTTCCTGATACCCCCATGTCCCTTCTCTCTCTGTCTCAAACGTTGTTTTACCAAAGTGTACTTCAGAGATTTGGATTAAAATAGAAATCCAATACGAGGCCATCATGACAGACACAGAGGGAAATTCATAATACACGTGCTGACTTGAGCATTCCCTGGTATAGGACCTTCCTAGTATAGGTCTACCTTAGTAGACCATCAGGGTACCTTGATGGCTTTTGCATAGCTGTCCTCCCCTAGGCCTGGGGTCCAATTTGAACTAACTGGGGAGGCAGAAGGACAAAGCGTCAGCATTTTTGTATAGCAAGCAAACCCAAGACATGGTGCATGTTAGAGTATGAGCAAGAGTTAGTGACAGAAAACCAACAGAGATTGCAGCATGCAGTGCATATTGAGCACTGTGTGCTCCCTGCCACGTCCTTCACTGATCACTTAACCTTTGCAACAAGAAAAGATAGGTATTGAAACAGTTTATTCCATAAAGTCTCCCGCTTAAAGTGGGTTTAAAGGCTTTAGTATATTTCTGGCTTCGTGCAAATGATCTAGTGTTATAGTACTTCCACAGCATAAAGAGAAGGCGGGTCTCTTTGGCGGTCGCTTTGCAAAGAAAAGGCTCCTGGACTTAGTTCAATAACAGCTCTATGGATTGCTTTCTTTTCACTAGGTGGTTATGAGACATACAAAACAAATCTTGGGTTTGATTGTATAAAATGCTGAACTATGGCTACCATCTTCATATACATCAGACTTAGAGAAGAGTTAACTATGCAAGAGCCTTCTAGGTATTCCTAAAGGATGTGGTCTGCTAAACACCAAAGAGTCCTGTATCAGGAAAAGCCTTTCCAATAGGACAGAATGCAGAGGCACTGGGCATTTAAGCATGTCTCTACAGCTCCTCCGTAAGTGCCCACTGGGAGCCAGCGTCTAGCCTCCCTGCTTCCAGAAGCCAGGCTCATTCTACCATACCTTCCTCCTTTCCAAGAGAGCATGCCAAATTCAATATTTACTTGGTGAGGAGAATAATTTGATGTTCTGGTTTCTCCTTGTTCAGGAGTTTTAGATAATTTCCCTTCCTGTTCCAACTGGCATTGTGGGGTAAATAAATATGGTTTCATTTTGAATTTGGTACGCAGTACAGCCAGGTTTTTTAAATTACATGAGAAATTAGCATGGTATAAAATTGAGTAGTGCCAGACTGAAAGCTAGAGGAAATACTGGGTTCTGTCGGGTTGGTGACTAAACATACCTTCACATACTTTGACATACCTTCCTCCTACGTCAAATGAGTAAGTCAGACAATACCTCTATTTACTCATTAAACATTTATTCAGTATGTATCAATTATTATTGCCAGATGCTGACTATTCGGAGAAATTAACACTAATATTAAGATTGCCGTGGTTTGCTGGACCCTCCTTGATCTAGGCAATGAATCCCTCGATGCCAGCACACACCTCCTAGAAGGTTACTCTGACTCTCTTGCCTTGTTTCTGTGTTTGGAGATCTGCTGCTTAAATCTGCACAAGGTTTAAATAATTTCCTGTGAGATAGTTACAGTGTCGATTATTCCAAAGCCCAGACCTCGGTTGGGCTGAGGTGGGTGAGCAGCTATTGGTTTTGCCCTGGTTGAGGGTCACTACTAATGCTCACCAAGAATATTTGCAATGAGATGTGAAAGTCAAGATCTAATGGCAGAAGCACCAGGTGGAGTTAAGGGTTCACTCCAGGGGCTGGCGAGATGGCTCAGCGGGTAAGAGCGCTGACTGCTCTTCCAAAGGTCCTGAGTTCAGATCCCAGCAACCACATGGTGGCTCACAACCCGTAATGAGATCTGACACCCTCTTCTGGTGTGTCTGAAGACAGCTACAGTGAATTACGCCGGAGCGAGCGAGGCCAGAGCTCAATTCCCAGCAGCCACAACCATGGCTCATGGCCATCTGTACAGCTACAGTGTACTCATACACATAAATAAATAAATAAATAAATAAATAAATAAATAAATAAATAAATCTTTAAAAAAAAAAAAAAGAGTTCACTCCACTTGGATGCACCTGGGAAGTATCAAGGATCTCATTTACTTCCTGTGCAAAGGAGCCTGCGGGTGGAGTAGCTGGTGAGGGCTAGGCTTGGGAGAGAGGATGTGGATGCAGAAGAGTCTCTTTTCCCACCATCACAGCTTTGCATGACATGTGCTGGTGGACTGTGAGAGGACCATTCACTTCTCCTGGTACTTTCCTCAATATTGGAGCAGGAACCTTGTCTATTGAGAATACTAGCTTGGGAGGGACCAGCACCTCTGGAGCATATGACCCGAAGGCAATTTTTCTCCATGACCTCTTAGTTTAAGTATCCAAAGGTTTGGGTTAGGTTAAACCAGATGTTGGGTTGTCTGGTCAGCTGCTCTCTTCCAAGTAGTTAACAAGGGAGTTGTCACTGCATTGGAGAGGATCCTGACTATAAGCAGGCTTTTGAATGAAGGAAAGAAGGCAGTTTGCTGAGATTAGAAGCCAACCTTCTAAAGACCTTTGGAGCTCCTGGTGTCACAACTGACATCGTTGGTGTCAAAGCCAATTACTGAAAATGTGTTTTTGTTAAACAACTCGACTCTTTAGAAGGCTTCAGCAGTGCTAATTTGGGAAAGTTCCTAATGTTGGGATTAGAGCCTAAGTAATCTCAAATGATTGTATTTCTGGGAATCCTTCCTTTGAGAGGATTTTTACAAGTTACTATTTATTGAGCTCTTATTATATGCCACTGTAGGTGAGAATAGATTTTTTTTTTTTTTTTCCAAGACAGGGTTTCTCTGTATAGCCCTGGCTGTCCTGGAACTCACTCTGTAGACCAGGCTGGCCTCTAACTCAGAAATCCGCCTGCCTCTGCCTCTCAAGTGCTGGGATTAAAGGCGTGTGCCACCACCACCCAGCAAATAAATCTTTTTTTTTTTTAAGATTTATGTATTTATGTATTTACTTATTTTATGTATGTGAATACACCATTGTTCTCTTCAGACACGAGAATAGTCCATACCCACTGGCTTGTAGGGGTCACTACAGAATCCCACCACACCCTTTCTACCTTTCTACCAGATTGAACCCTATAATCTGGAAGAAATGTTCTACCCATAATTTATTTATTCAATTAAAATTATGTTGTAAACCTTCACCCAGAGAGCCATCATTCAGCCAGAATGTTACTTAATAATTAGTGCTGACAATCAATAGAGGCACAGGGCTTGACTAGGGAAGAGCAGTTACTACTGCACTTGTTATGTGTGATACGTATCCTGTCTCTGTGGGAAGCTGAAGAACTTGTTCTGGGGGAGGCATAGGAGGCATTATGTCATTATATTGGCACCACATTAATTCTTTAATGGCTAACTGATCCGAATCATGTCTTAAAATTTCACACTTAAACTCAACATTTGTGAGGATTATTCTCCATTCAAATCTTCATCCTAAAAAATTCATTGTGTTCATACCTGGCCACTCCCCTTACAATGAAGTGTGAAGAAGTATTTGTAAATTTTTAAATACATTAAAGCCAAGTATGTTGGGACATTCCAACACTTGGGAGACAGATGCCAGAAGAATTTGGAGTTCAATGCTAGTCTGAGTTCCATGGTGAGATCAAGTCTCAAAAGAATTATGTGGGCTGGAAAGATGGCTCAGTGGTTAAGAGCACTGGCTGCTCTTTCAGAGGACCTAGCTTTGATTCCTAGCACCCTACTGTCTATAACTACAGTCCCAGGAGATCTTCCCCCCTCTTCTAGCCTCTTTGATTATCAGATACATATAGGGTATACATACTTATATGCAGGTAAAACATACATACACAGAAAAATTTTTTAAAAATTAATCTTTTTTAAAAATTAAAAAACAAGTGGTAAGAGAGGTAGTTGAGTGGTTAGAACACTTGTCTAACGTGCTCATGTTCCTGGGTTTAATCCCAGTATAGGGAGTGGTGTGGTAGTAGTGCAGAATCCATAAACAAATGGCATTTCCTGAAAACACTTTTCAGGATAGGAAGACTGGGTTCACAAGTCTTAGTTGGACTCTCAATAAAATTCACTCCTGCTATCAAATTCTGTCTTATTGAGGGTTTCTAGTGCTGTGAAGAGACACCATGACTAAGGCAACTCTTATAAAGGACAACAATTAGTTGGGGCTGGCTTACAGTTTCAGAGGTTCAGTCCATTATCATCATGGCAGGAAGCATGGCAGCATGCAGACAGACACAGTGGTGGAGAAGGAACTGAGACGTCTACATCATGACCTAAAGGCAAACAGGAGAAACTCTCTTTTACACTGGGTGGAGCTTAAGTACAGTAGCCTCCAAGCCCAACCCTACAGTAACACACTTCCTTTAACAAGGACAGACCTATTCCAAGAAAGACATACCTTCTAATAGTGTCACTCCTTGTGGGCCAATCATTCAAACACAAGAGCCTAGAGTCTATGGGAGCCAAACCCAATCACACCACTACACCCAGTATTGTGTAGTATCTAACTCTGGCTTTTCCTTTTAACTAATTTCTTGGGATAGTCTCACTGTGTAGGCCTTGAACTCTTCTTGTAGGCCTTGAACTGTTTCCTTCCTGCTAAACTTCCAGGTGCTAGGATTGCAGATATGCAACCATCCCTTTTTCTCAGGTTTCCATTTTGTAAATGAAGAGAAATTCAGCCATGGGAGGCCAAGTTACCATCCTGACTGTAGAGCTAGTGTGAACAATGCTGTACTTTATCGCTGTTCCTGAAGTCTTGTGTAAGTTTTGCATGACGATTGTGTTGAAAGAGCATCTATTTAGCCTTCTTCTGAGACAGGGTATCACCTACGTAGCTTTCTTCAAACTCACACCTCATTCTTCTGAGTGTTGGGAATACTTCTGATGTCACCATGGCCAACCTAAAGCATGTGTTACATAAAGTACATACCAGAATCACATATGTAAGAATTCTCTTTTTGGATACTATATTAATGAGTATCTGAAAAATACACAAAGGACACAGTATTCAAGGCTGCTGTCAGGTTATTTGTTACCATGTCTAAGGACCCGAGTTCAATTCCCAGGACCCACATGATAGAAGGAAAGAACTAACCCCCAGGGAGTTGTCCAACTCTGACACCCACATATGTGCACACACACAAATGAATAAATAAATGTCTTTTTTTAATTAGCAGAAATCTCATTCATTCCAGAATACAAGATTGCAACTTAGTTTAAATTCCAACAGTTGTTTTGTATTAAGTTATTTGAAGCATTTTTTCAGACAACTCTGAGCCTCCTTCCATAATGCAAGCTCCTGCGACAGCAAACGGGTCAGGCAGGTGCCTTAGAGGGGTGGTAGAATCAATAGAGATGAGGCCCTTGCAAAGCTACAAACCCACGTCCTGGAAGCTCACTCAAATATGATCCAGATCAATCAGTTCCTGGACTCATCACAGACCCTGGGGAGGCTAACCCTTTGGTGTCTAAAAGGATCATATATTTTGTTTATATGAGACTCATGATCAGCTCCAGGAAGTTAGTCTCTGGCTCCAAACATGAGGATTGATTGTAAAGATTTTTAAAGACACCCATTTCACCCTTCCCTCCCCCAGTTAGATCCTTTTCACAGCTTTTTATTTCTTGGCGTACACACACACACACACACACACACACACACACACACACACACACATTTATTTGGTTACCCATTCAAAAACCTCACCAAGTGCCAACTCATTTGCATAATTTCCAGCTCTTCTTCCTGACTTGCACGTCTTCAGTCTAACCCCGTCTTTTCTGTCCCATTCAGTTCAGGTTCATTGCCAATCTGCCCTGTGAAAGCAGACTCTTTGTTACCACATATGTCTTCGGTCATAATCATTGGCTCTGGGGCCTCTTCTTAGAGCCTAGAAGCTCTGTCTGATCTTTGATACAGTCCCACGCTTAGAAAGTCCTTCAGAAGGGTTTTCTTGAGCCAAGAGGCCTGCGATGTAGACTTGAGCACAAACAAGGATGTTCTGGCATTCCTAGGATCAGAAACTGCTCCTGACCTAAAAGAGGGGCTTAGGAAATATTTTCATTAGTAATTCTTACTATGTGACAGCCCTTCTCAGCAAATGCTCAAAATTGCTTTCTTCTCAAGCTCCCTTTTCTCTATTCCTATTTAAATCCTGCCCCAAAGTCAAACCCATGTCTTCCTTCAGCCATCTTCCCCTCTGTGAACTTGGACAGCGTGCTGAGACTGTACCAAGCAGTCAGACCTAGATAGAGTCTGTATGGCATTGCTCACCTCACCTCCTCTTCTCCTTCCCCCTCCTTTAAATTAAATTCCCCTCATAGTGAGTGTATGAACTCCTTGATAGCACAGGACCACCGTGTTCCTTTAAATCCACCTGTTCATTGGTTCCTTCATTCATTTAGTTTGCATGACTTCTGACTCTTTAACAAGGATTTGGCTGGCTACGGTTTGGTTAAACACCAGCATGAAAAGTCTGGACAGCTGGCCCTTCCGATTATCCTTAGTGGAAATCTATGCATGTATGGTTTCATTTCGTTTTTCACATGTAGAATATGGAAGGTTTATGCAATATTGAAATGCCACCCCCAAGAATAAGTGTGCAGTTATTAAATACCCTTTCAAGGTGAAACAAGATGGGGGCTGTAGGGATTTAACTGGGTGAGAAGGGTGGGTGCAGGGGAGTGGAAGTTTGGCACCATTGGCAGAGTGTTTGGGTAACTCCACTTCCCATCTCCAAGGCTGCCTTGCACATGGCTGTGACTATTATTTACTACTTAGAGCCAGTTACCCTGGCCACAGGCTGACTCTTTCCAACATTTGGACTTGATTTGCTCTGCTTTATCCCCTCTGAAAGCCAAAACAACAACAAAATCCCACTCACCCCTCCTAGCCGTTATTGCATTTAAGCAAGTGTTTCCCTCTTGTTCTATTTCCCTTTCTTCTCTGGGCCGTTTACCCACCTGCTCTATGGCTTTTGAATGCTCCAAGGGAAGTCAAGTGATCACAACTAGATATTTTTCTGGCTGAGATGGCTTTATAGTTTCCCTGCTAACTCAGAGGGCTTGCTGCTTTCTTTCTCCCTGTGCTACCTTTTGAGAGACAGAGTAACCCCAAAGAGGCAGCCTTTTGTGAAGGTGAAACTTGTCACCAACTTGAGTCTCACCCATGTACCATGAGTTTGGTTTGAAGGGTGTAAAAGTGAAAGTCCATCAGATCAAGGAACTCACAATTTGTGTGGTCTGCCATTTGATGGTGGTGGTGGTGGTAGTGTTGTTGTTGTTGTTGGTGGTGGTGGTGGTGGTGGTGGTATGTGTGTGTGTGTGTGTGTGTGTGTGTGTGTGTGTGTGTGTGTTATAGCTGAGCTTCAAGGAACTGGGAAGTGAAAAAAACTGAGGTTCAAGGACTATGTTGAGAGAATGGGAGGTTTTGGGGGTTTTTGTTTTTTGTTTTTTTAATCTCAATGATTAAAAAGATACCTTCTTTTTGCTAGCTGATTTAGCAAACAAAATATAATAGCCATCTGTATGACTTAATAAACTAGTTTAACAGGGACATGAATCATTTATACTAACCATGTGTAATGTAGTGTGGCAGGGAGTTGAGGCCTAAACTAATTTCTAGAGAATTACAGCAAGGCTTGGAACTAGACACTCAAGAAGTCTGGAAGGAAATGAGGTAAAATATAAACAACACTGGTTTCCCCTGGGCAGTCAGACAGGTTTCTTTCTTTCTCCTTTTAGCATTTTCAAGTTTTCTATAGGAAACATATTACCTTAATTGTGCCTCTACTACAGAATTCGTACAGAAGGGAGCACTCACCGTCAGCTCCCCATTCCACTGAGGGTACGTGGGCTTCAGGTCATAGATATCTACTAAAGGGTTTTTGCTTTACAACTACCGTAGAATCGTTGCCAGTAAGAGACTATCTGTAATCTTTTGAAAAGGTTACATACAATAGGATAGACTGATAGTATTAAAAGTGTTAACATGGTGGTGACCACAGCACATTAACAATGTCTTCAGTGTCACGTGTGATGAGCATAGTGAAAAGTGCCCTTTAGACGTGTAAAAATAGCATAGTCAGGAACCCTACCACACCCAAGGCTGCACCCAATAACCAGAATCCAGCACCATCACTCACTTAAGATAACCTGACACAGTCCTTGAACCCTTGGACAGTAAGTACATAAGCAGAGAACAAGAGCGATGTTCTGCTCTGCACATCTGGGGAGACACCGCCTTGATCTGCCCTGCGGCTGAGGAGTCTCCTCTGGGATCCTGATCCTCGGTTCAGAGACTTCTGTTCTCTGGACCTGGTCTTCACAGGTGAGCAGTCTTAGGGAGACGGGTTTAGGGTCGTGGTTAGGAATTTAGAGTGTGGACATTGTGAGGACCCTCAGCATAGTAAAATAGAACTCTTGTTATACTAACTATATCTCCCTTTGTGCTTATGGTGTTTTCATTTTGAGCTACAAGAGTTCATTTATGTAAGGTGCCAGCACCTGATAGACTATAAGCATCACTCAAGGGTTAGCCATTATCCTTGTTCACAGCAGTTTTTGAAACAAAACAAGGAAGTCTGTGGAGCTGAACCTGGACCTGGGCTGTAATTGGTTGGTGTAAAGTCTTCTGTTGTGCCATTCATTTCTATTCCATTCTCCAGTGTAGGCTTCTTCCTCGAACAGCTTTCTGTAACTAAGCTTTCTTCTTTGTTATAACACTAGAACAGCTTTTGTTTGTCCGCTGCCAGGCTCTGTGGTGTTCAGAATCTACTTTTTATGGCAAGGGTCAAGGGTCAGGTGTGAACCCCCACATTTTATTTTCTCCCACACAAGCAGCATGGTGATCGAGTGTAGATGATATTTATTTATTCTCTTGTTTGTTTGTATATTTATTGTGTGTTCTGGTTGAATCTCCGAGTGCATACCCTGCTTTGAGTTTGGCTTGTGTGTGTGTGTGTGTGTGTGTGTGTGTGTGTGTGTGACAGAGAGAAAGAGAGAGAGAGAGAGAGAGGGAGGGAGAGAGAGAGAGAGAGAGGGAGGGAGAGAGATTCTTTGTTACAAAGGCAACCTGGGAGGGAAAGGGGAAGAAAGAAAAAATAGATTTAAATTCACTACTTACAGGCAAAACCAGCTCTCATTTATTTGCTCAGTGTCTCCGTTTGACACAAGTCATCTCTTTCACATGCACTTCGAATAAGTCTTGCTTTGCAGCTGGATTTGAGGCAAGTTAAACCTCATAACTTTAGTTTCTTCATCTATAAAACAAGGAAAGAATAGCAATATGGTGGGGAAGCTGGAGCCCTTGAATTGCAAAGGTTTTCTCTCTCACCGCAGGGTAGCGTGACTTGGGGGGCTAGAGTACTGGTCAGAGCAAGTACCAGAGCCCCCCAAAAGCCAATGGTTTCCCAGTCTTTTATCTCCTGGACTCCTAGAATGATTTTCACTGACAATAAGAAGGTGCATTTAGAATGGAGCTTTATTGTGAAACTATAGGTAAGCATTTAAGAGACAAGAAGCCATAGAATTTCTGTACAGAATGGGTCCCAAGAGACAGGCTGCCGTCAAGTTGTTAGGCAAGGGGATGAGACTTATATCAGAAAGTGGAGTGAGACAAAGAGAGGTGAACTGATCAGTCTCATTGGCCCACCCCCAGTATATCCACATACCTCTCAGACATGATCATGTCCTTGTATGTAGCTCCCAGGTGGTAGCTTTCATCTAGGTGGCATAAACGGAGAAGAATGGGAACAAGAAGTCAGAGCCCAGCCAGAGTCCCCTTCTGGTGTTCTTGGCTTCTAGCCAGGACAGAACCAAGGAATTTTTGGTTTCTGGCAAAAGATAAGAGTCGAAACTTGGAGACCCTTAGCAGTCTCTCATTTCTGTTTCCTGTTGTCGTCACCCTGACAGGCTGTGGTAAACATTGTGAATATTTGGAAATTATGTTTTATGAGATACTGGAGTGCACTCTGGTCCCTTGTCATATAGATCATAACATTGTCTGTAGCACACCTACACATGCAGAACAGTACTATTTATTTAAATGCTATTCTAAAAATACTAACTAACAAGTTATTATAAACCATGCTTTTGACCGCTGTGTGCCTTGCTTCTGATTTGTCTCTTGTTAGATGCTTTGTTTACTTCAACGTTTTATTTTAGGGGGCTAACCTTCCAATACTCTCAGCAAACTTTTGAGTCCCGTGTCCAGAATGAGCAAGTTCAGGGATTAACGAAAAGGCTATTTTGTGGCAGAGCTTAAAAATGACCAGGCTCCTCTGAGAAAGGCTTTTCTCCTAGGCCTTCCAGGTGTGTAACAGTACGAGCTTAAACAGTCTGGCCAAAGTAAGATTCTGGCTAATCTGAGCTGAAGGGACCCAAATCGGGGGAAAGAATTATTCATGGGGGATGCATACACTTCATTTCCTCCAAAACACTTCAGTTAAATGACCATCGCTCCATTCTCCAGTGAGTTTTGGAATTTCTTTAGAGTGTCGGTACTGGCACTTCAGTGGTTCCTGGAGGTCAGCTTGAGGAGATGACCATGTCAGTCTTCCTTTCCTCCCCTTTGTCCACAATCGCTAGAATCGCAGCGACAGCCCAGAGCTGGATGAAGCTGTTAGAGAACTGTCAGCCATATGGACTGGCCACAGAGGCCCATAAAACAGCATGAGACTAAGCTTTGGAGCAGAAACACACTCCTTAGTTTCTTAGCCAAGAGCAGGGAAAGAGACCCACAGCATCTCATTAGGCTTGTTGGGGTGTTTATTCCTTCTCTGTGGTATTGTACTAGAGCTTTCATTTAAGCTTTACGCGTCTTGTTAAAATTTGGCAAGGCAGGTAGTGGAGTAAAGGTGGGGCCTTCTGTCTGGACTGACCATCTTATTAAACACACTTGTAATTGTTCCTGTTCCAACAAACAAGTTCTCTTGCCATCTGTTAAGCTTAATTAAATAGAAGGGTTGGTAGGGTTGGTGGTGGGGGAGACTGTGAATTAAGACTCTGGATCAGTAGATTCTGGAGTAGGGCCAGGGAAGGACCGGGCTGCAGCTAGCTGTAGTCCTTAACACTTTGGAGGGAAAGGGAGCAAAGAGCGAAGATGAGAAGGAATCTATTTTACCTCTCTAATTTTTAACCTTGACTGGAACATCTCCCCTTCCCCCAAGCCCCCAGGGTTTCTCTGTATAGCCCTGGCTGTCCTAGAACTCACTCTGTAGACCAGACTGGTCTTGAACTCAGAAATCTGCCTGCTTCTGCCTCCCAAGTGCTGGGATTAAAGGCGTGCGCCACCACTGCCCAGCTGACTAGGACATCTTTTAAGGAGAGAGGCAGTACTTAAGAACAGAATGTACAAATGGCAGATTATATTAAATTGTGTTATGTTTAGAACATCTGGGCCCAATGAAATTCAGGTAAAGATACCCTTTTTAAGAGCAGAAAATTCAGGTTTATACAGTACACTGGGTGAAAATCTGAAGAATGAAGAATCATCAAAAAAGAATTGAGAGCTATTACATGCTTTAAATGTGTAGGTGTAATTTATGCAGAGCATTGGGGAAGGCTCCGGAGACTTGGTCTGTGAATTGTGAGGTATCTCAAATTGGGACAGCCCAGGATCATCCAAAGAAGGGATTGGATTTATGTTTTTCTTGTTAACTATTTATAACAGTCCAGTAAACATTCCTCTTCTAAATACAGTTTTGAATACATATGAGACCATTTGGGCTGCGTGTATTTCAAAGAGACTATCTAGAGTGTATGCCGAGCATAAATTGACTGACATACATACTGGAAAGAAATGCACAGCTCAAAGGGGGGAGCTGATACCCCGGTCCGTTCAGTGACTGATTTACGAGGATGAGAACCGAGTTATGTCTGCAGCACCCACGTGAAAAGCCAGGCATGCTGATACTAGCTTGTATCTTCAGTGCTGGGCAGTGAAGACAGGAGATCCCTGGAACCCGATAGCCAGCCTAGCCTAATTGATGAGCTCTAATCCCGTGAGACCCTGTCTTCAAGAGATGGATGATACTCCTGGAGCTGGCGCCCGAGATGGTCCTCTGTCTTCCACAGACATCTGTACAGATACACCCTCCCATACACACAAGCATTTGTGCACGTACAAGTGTGTTTAAAAAGGGCAGCGCTCAGATTACAAACCAGGACACAGAACACAGCCCCAACTAACTGACTAAATGTGATGTTAAAGTGAACATTGTGGCATTCCAGAAGTTGCTGCCATTTCCTGTTCTATGCATTCTCCAAGCAAGATATCCACTATCCAGACTCTTACAGGACAGATTTGGTTTTGCCTGGCTTTGCCATAGCCTGAATGGGATTATGTACTCTGATGTATTCCAGCATCAGTGTTTGTAGGGATCGTGTGGTGATGCAATGTGGTGGTGAAGAGCTTTGCTGCCGCCATGTGCTCATTCTCATAGAGTTTCCCAGAGTGTAGACATTCTGAGTGTGTATCAGTTCGGTTCCTGTTGTGGATCAGCATGTGCGTTGCTTCTGGGTTTGAGCTGTTGGAAATACTGCACCTGCGCACATCCATAGACTTACCTTAGTGAGCATACAGCCATGTTTCTGTCAGGTGTCTGTCAAAGATGCGAGTTGTTGGGTCATAGGATAAATATGTGCCTGGCTTTAGACGAGATGGCCAGCTTTCCAACATGTACATTAATGCAGATTCCATGAGCAAACTATGGCATTTTTTGTTTTCTTTTAATTATGGAAATAAGTTTAATAACATGGGTTCAGTGAAATATTTTTTATTTAAAAATAACTTTCAGTCTCCATACCCATTAAAAGGTATTTTCACTTTTAGTAGTTGAACGTTCCAAAACAGGGTGAGTAATGAGAGAGACCGAGTAGTTGGTGTCTTTGAACTTCACTTCCAGGGCTTTGCGAAGTGAGGAGAGTTTTTGCTTCTTAGGATGGTGGTCAAATTAAGAATCAGGCATGATGTCACACACCTTTAATCCCAGCACTTGGGAGACAGAGGCAAGTGGATCTCTGAGTTTGAAGCCAGCCTGGTCTAGAGACTTGAGTTCCAGGATAGCCAGGGCTACACAGAGAAATTGTCTCAAAAAACCCCAAACCAAACCAAGCAAAACCAAAAACCAAACAAAAACAAAAGTTCAGGGAACGTGACAAAAAAAAAAGAAACTATCTGGGACGTTGATCATTCCCCAAATTTTACACTTTGCTTGAAATAAAGCAGGAAAAGCTCAGATTTCAGTGTGCTTCATTTCCAACACCCATAACCCACACCCAGGTTAGATAGTGGATTTCTAGACCATCCTAAAGAGCAAGGTGACATGAACAAAGTTTGTTTGATAGCTCAGCTCAAAGCACAGCTTGTATTTAATTCAAGACCTACACTCAGGCTTCAGCACCTGGGACATAGTTTCTAACTTTCATGCTGTAGTTTTCAAATCTGTAAAATACTTGTCCTGCCTACACAAGCAATTATGAAGACTAAGTGTAGTAATTGGTGTGAAATTATAAGCCGTAAAAACTCTAAGCTTTGGGGAGCTGAGCATAGCTCTTTTTTTACCTCCACCACCCAGCTAGAGTACAACCCTCTCCCCTAGCTAGACTACAACTCCCCTGCCCCAGCTAAAGCACAACCCTCCACAACCCTCCCCCCAAGCCAGAGCACAACCCCCCCCAGCCAGAGCACAACCCTCCCCCTTCAGCCAGAGCACAACCCTCCCTCACCCCCACCTAGAGCATAGCTCCCCCTCTTCCCAGTTAGAGCATAGATCTTTTAGAGCATGTGACTGTATGTATCATGTGACCTTTTTTGAATGTACACACATAAGCCAACTTTTAAATTTTGTACCAGTTGTAACTTGTAGATGTTCCTCTGGCCTTTCACTGAAGGTTTAAGGTATGTCCCCAATGTTGGCACCAGGGGAAACGTATACTGTGGTGGCTAGAGGGGTGTGCTCAATTCAGAGTCCACCAAATCACTACTGCACACATCTAGGACTGGTTAGTAACTTTTTTCTTATCAACCTCAATTTATTAGGTAGAGACAATGTAGAAATCTTTGCAAGTCAAAGAATGAACTATGTAAAAAATACTAGCTCTGCAGGCGGTGGTGGCGCATACCTGCATTTGGGAGGCAGAGGCAGGCAGATCTGAATTCAAGGCCAGCCTGGTCTACAAAGTGAGTTCCAGGACAGCCAGGGCTACACAGAGAAACCCTGTCTGGATTCTGCCCCACCAAATACCAATTAGCATTATTGCTGTTAAAAATCACAAGCTTGATAGAAATTGAAGTAACCTTGTTGACTAGCCCTGAAGCACACTGTTAGAACTATTTTGAGTAATGTTCTTTCCCCTTAGGAAGGAAGGAACACCAACCACACTTGGCCATTCTAAGTGTTGGCTTGAGCACAGTGGATCTGAGCAATCTCCTTGGAGTCTCCCACTATAGTACCCCAGCTATGTTAAATGAAGACAGTGAACACGTTCACCAAGCCTGGAACCAGTACTTCAGTTTGGTTCATCTTTAATGAAAATTAACTGAGCATCTTTTTGAAAAGGAAATTATAGAAAAGTCTAGAATATATTCTGGGCTCACATGAGTGATGATATTTGGATTAGGCTCTGGAGAACTGGGAACTTAGAGCTGCAGGGATGCACACACACACACACACACACACACACACACACACACACACCTGTCTCATTTTCTCTCCCAGGGGCAAGTAGGATGGAATCTAGGGCTCATGCTAGACAGGTACTCTGTCATTAGGGCCACATTCCCAGCCCCATAATTCCATTTCAAAAATGAGATGTGTTTTAGGGTTCAGAGTCCTAATGCTCTTTGATCATAAAATGGTACCAGTGGAATCTGGAACAGAATTGATACGTGAGAACCACGGCTGATTAGTGGATTAATGAGTGCTATAAATAAACACTAGTTCTAGTTAGGGTTTGCTGCCAGTTGATATATCTTGGTTACAAATTTGTTACGCAAGACGTAACCCGCTAGCAAATCCTAACAAGACACACTGTAGTAGGAATGTCAGCTCAAATCCTAACAAGAAACACTGTAGTAGGAATGTCAGCTCTGCAGCCACATTGCCTGGCTTCAAATTCCACTCTTGCTCTGAGTGATTTTGGTCAACTTCTTGAGCTTCCAGAGCTCTTGGGTTTTCATCTTTATAAGTATAGTAATTTGAGAAATAGGTACATGAAGACTCTAGGAGTGCAGTGTCCTAGGATTCTGTGTCTGTCTATTGGCCTAATAATAGTGTCTTTTAGGGCTGGAGAGATGGCTCAGCCCTTAAGAGTACTGGGGACCTGGGCTTGTTTCCCAGCATTCACAGCAGGTGCCTCACAATTGCTTGTAAGTCCAGACACCTGGGCTCCAAGAACACCTGCACTCAGATCCAGATACCTTCACACAGGCATGCATACATACATACATACATACATACATACATGTAAATAAAAAGAAAATAAAATAGTGTCTGTCAGGAAGGTATTTCAGAAAGGTGTTTTATAAAATCAACTTAAGCTGGATATAGAAGAGTACTAGAGAGACTGAGGCAGGCCAATTAAAGGCAGAGGTCAAGGTCGGCCTAGGCTATGTGCTAAGTAATGGACTATACAGTGAAACCCCCAACTTAAGAAACAAATGACTGCCCAACAGAAACCCATGAAGAAGAAGAAGTGTGGGTGGCTATAACGTGCTCGCATCTTTATCCCAGAGTAAGCATCTCACAGATCTTAACCAGTGTTGTTGTTGTTGTTATGAACACTACTACAAGCCAGTCATGGAAATACCCTTGGGCTGACAAGATGGCTCAGTGTACAAAGCTGCTGACTGCCAAACCTGGAGACCCAGTTTCATTCCCGGGACCTACATGGTAGAAGGAGAGAACTAACTCCCCAAAGTTCTGCAGAGAGAGAGAGAGAAGACACAGAGACAAGGAAGTAAGAGGGGATGAATAAATAAGTAAACTAAACTAACGTAATTAAGATATAAAGGAAAACATTCCTCCCGTAGGGTTATTTTTAATGGGAAAGCAAGCATCCGCTGAATGAATGGGCATGGTGCATGGGGAATGATGGGAGGCTCCGTGATGATTCATAATTATAATTTTCAAAGCTGTAATTCCATCGTGGTCCTTCTGTGTGTTTGCTTTCTCCACCCTCTGCCCCACCCCCGCCTACCCCCTGCCAAGCCCCTGCCTTGTGGTGTGTCCTCCCTTCATCTCTACTCTGGGTGCACTGGGCTTGATGAATTTGGCCTTGCTCTTCTTGCCACAGCCACACAGGTGTGCTGGGCTGTCTGGGATGCTTTCCCAGCTGCTGACAAATGCTTGGCAACAGGATAGAGAGGAGAAACAAAAATTTGGCTGATATCTTCAGGTCTGACTCCTGATTCATCTAGAGCGTTCCTCGGCACCTTTAAAGCTTTAAGACAAATGAAGCTGGTGCTGCTCATGCCCCGCCCCACCCCCCACCCTTACTGTGTACACAGCCTGGTTTCTCCTCTTCTACTTTGTTACATATTCCAGCCGAGTCTCAAGTCTACAGAGAGATTTTAACTTCAGGGTATGTGGAGGAGGAGAGGTGGCTGAGCTAGGCAGGGACCTGCAGGAGAATGTGTGTGCCGATCGATGTGTCACTGATGTGCCACAGCCTGGCCTGGTATCTTTCCTGGCATAAAATCAGCATCTTCTCTTGAGGCCACACGTATTTGGCAAGTATCTTTGTTACTCTCCTGAGGGGGTGTTTGAGTAACGAAGGTGATAGATAATATGGAGTAGGTACCGGCTGGATGGGGACATGAGAGAACATGGAAGGAATTCTTTTCAAAGAGTTTTTATTACATTAGATTTTAGGCTCTGTAAACAATTACAGCATTCAGGGAGTGCAGGATTTAAATGAGAAACACAACTTCGTCAGGCTGTGGCAGCCAGATAAAATGGCATGGGCTCCGGAAATCTGTAATTAAATGTATTTTTGAAAATGAAAAATATAGTGTAACATCTGGTTTATTTCACTATCGTGCCTGGGTAAGGCTTAAATAAATAAGTGTGATTGACTTTGGCTGATATTTGGGTTTCTCTCTTGTAAAAATCGCAGTCTCTTAATTAAAAAATTGTTTTTCCTATTCGAATCTGTTTATGTTGTATGCAACAAATCATTCACACACATGTAGAAAAGTGACTCTTCCTTAGAAAATCTAATGTTCATTTTTTTCTCTTTTGTTGCAGAGGATCTTCAACTCCTTGGTTTATACAGAGAAGATCTCAAACGGAGAGAGCGAAGTTCAGCAGGTAAGGGGCGGAGGCACGGGTGCTCCCTGGCTTTACCTTGTCTTTCCAAGGCGTTTCTTCCCAGCAGTCCTCACTAGGGGTTGACCTTGACCTCTTACCTGTCCCACTTGGATGAGTCTCCCTGCATGACAGTGACAGCCTTACATGCAGGTGCTGAGAACTTAATGATGGCTCACCATCATGCCTGATGTACCTCGGGGAAACATTTCCTTTTGTTATGAATATCTGAGTTCCAAAATCCAAAAGTATCAAAATATGTTTCATCTAATGCAGAAAATAAGCACCTGGGCTTTGGACTCACATGCTGGCATCTGGCATCTATCTATCTGTATGTCCTCTTTGGTCATGGCAAACAGTCCCCTTACCTCCCCTTTTGACGCACAAGTTTATCAGCAATTTGTATAAGAGAATGCTAATATCTGCCTCGAGACGTTCTGACAACGAAGGGGTAGACCAGTGAGAACAACGTGAAGTCAGTCATCTTGGTGGAAGGTTTTGGCATCTAAGCAGCTACTGCCTGGGGATGCTTTTTTCTTTGCTCTTTCTAGAATTCTCCCCCTGCCCCCACCCTTTCCTCTTTCAGTGCTCTGTGCAGTCAAGATACTTAAAAGGCCAGATTCTGCTTGTTTATAGCTAGCTTCAAGTGAGCTGCGTCCTGCATTAAAGCCTGGTGTTGGTGAGCTTGAACATAAATAATTAGCGGGTGCTTGAGAAGGGTGGAAGCTTTAATTTCAGTTAAGCCACCAACTTCATTCCAGCATGTGACTGTTGACTAGTAACTTGAAGCTAGGTTTGAAACTTCAGTGAGAACCAGAACTATGCTAAAAACCAGAATGCAGCCAAAGGCTTGCACAGGATAAGAAGACAAACACAATGCATAATGATGCAAATGCCCAGGTCCCTCTGTTGTTTTATTCATGGAGACAGCTTGACCTGATCTGCACTTTAAAAGTGCTTTCTCAGAAGAAAGGCTTTGCATTGGAATGAAGTTATTATAAGTTAGCTATTTATTTACAGTAAAGTGCCATGGGCTAGGTTCAGCATTTCCTGTTCCTAGGCAGGACCTTAATTCTAGCCACTTTTAAGTGGTGATGTGGTGATGCATGTCTCATCCTTCTTAGTTTAGGTATCCTTAAGGATGAATAGCTTGAAATTGTAGTGGCGTGCCACACTGAGTCTTGTCTGCTTAAGTCCTGACTTAAGCTTATTCCCAAGAGCTGGGAGGCACTTCAGAATCATTGAATCTAGAAGAGTTGTTATGGACTATGATTTCTACACAAAGCCTGCTCATTAGAGGAGACATTTTGGGAGACGACCGCTATTTGATAACCCTTTAAAGAATGTGATCTGGGCTATCACTTGAAGTCTCTTTTCTTGAAGTAACAGATACAAGTTCTTACTCAGGCTGTTTCCGAGCATGCAGCTGTTTTGTGTTCTTGGGCTGACGTCATTGTTAAGCCGGCTATGAGCAAGCATGGAAGCCTTCAGTATAATTGTTAGAAATTATAGCAACTGACGGAGCACTTACAGAACACTGGCAGGGCGAGGGCGGGTGGGCACTTCAATATATTACGGCTAGTATTTGACAGATAAGGTTCAGAGGCATACTGTTCTACTAAAGAGGAGGAGGCAGAAGCACCAAGGTGTCAAACAAGTCACCTATACTTTTCTAGGAAGTAGAATACGTTTTCAAAAAATCAGTGTGACACAAATATGTGTTGTCTTCATGTGTCTTCTCCCTGGTCATCAAATTGTTCTTTCCTAAGCTGAATGAAGATGGACTTATCAATAACTACTCTAGCCTCTCCACTCTGCCTCCCCAGAAGCACCCCAAGCAAGAGGGTCTCATGGTCAGGAGGTGCTGTGGTCAGGAGAAAGTTGCACTGTAATGGTTTCACCTAAATTTCAATGCATACAAGACTGGAACATTTTCTTCTACATCATGACTTCTTGATCTCTTCAGCACTGTGATCTGTTACAATTACATGCTTGCTGAAAATTCAAACTCTCACTGAGACAGTTCTCCTATACTTTCTCCCTTTTATAGCGAGGAGAAAGTCCTGGTCAGGAACAAGGGGCTGGTGAGACAGCAGGGCAGTTAAGGGAACCTGCCCTGTTATCCTGATCATCTGAGTTTGATCTGCAGAAAAGGTGGAAGGAGCAGACAAACTCTACAGAATGGTCTTCCAACCTTCACACATGCTCCATGACACAAACCAAGACACCCAAGCCCCCTGTCCACAGTAATAATAGTTAAAATAATTTTTTAAAAGCAATCCTTATGGTACTTACTAGATGATACCCAGGGCAAGATCCTGCAGGAACTTGTTCACCTGGCCTGTTTCCTCTTCCATTAAACATTCTCCACCACAGTCATTCACACTTACATCTCCTTTGAACTTCAAGAGTACTAGTAACTAACTAAGTTACTAGTAACTAGTTTTGTCCTCCAGAAAGTTAGAATTTGAAAGCATAACAGATGTGCTTTAAGGAAATATATTAAAATAAATCTATCAACCTAGCAGCCTACCAGAGAGGGTTTCCTAACTGAGGGTTCTCTCAGAGGTAAGCTTATTCACTGTAGATAACCCTGGCTAGCCAGGAACTCTAAGAGCTATGTAACCAGGCTGGCCTCAACATCACAGAGATGTGCCTGCCTCTGCCTCCTAGCACTGGGATTAAAGGGGTGCACCTCTGCACCTTGCTGTTCTTAGTTAAGGTTTTTATTGCTGCGACAGAATGTCATTGCCTGATCGTAAAGCAAGTTGGACAGGGAAGGGGTTATTGGCTTACTGTTTATTATTGAAAAAAATCAGGACAGGAACTCAAGCAGGGCCAGAACCTGGAGGCAAGAGCAGAGGCAGAGGCCATGGCAGGGTACTGCTTATTGACTTCTTCCCTGTAGCTTGCTCAGCCTGCTTTCTTTCTATTATTATTATTATTATTATTATTATTATTATTATTATTATTATCATTATAATTATTTTGATTTTTCAAGACAGGGTTTCTCTGTAACCCTGGCTGTCCTGGAACTCACTCTATAAACCAGGCTGGCCTTGAACTCAGAAATCTGCCTGCCTCTGCCTCCCACATGCTGGGACTAAAGGCATGCGACACCACTCCCTGGCTCAGCCTGCTTTCTTACCCAGTACCCAGAGCTCACAGCAGGCTGGACCCTCCCCTATTGATCACTAACTAAGAAATGTCCTTCAGCAGGGTCTTATGGAGGCTTTTTTTTTTTAATTGAGCTTCCCTCCTCTCTGATGACTCTAGCTTGTGTTAAGTTGGCATAAAACTATCCTGCACACCCCCAAATTAGATTTTAGTTTGGCTGCTTTTGTTCTTTACATAAATTTTAAGTGTATCGTCTTTATTCACACGCATATCTCGCTGCTTTTGTTCTGTCTGTTGTTTTCGAGCACCTATGGTGCCTGCAGTTAGGCTCGTTATAAATGTTAGTTCCTTGGTGTTGCCGAGCATGCCACTTATGGGCTCGCTTTATGATAGATATTGTTCGGAATGTTTCTGTTATAGGGTTGAGTTATGTTCACATTTCCATATAGCTTGGAGAGGCTAAATTTCTTTAATCACCGGAATCTTATTTTGTCACTGTCTCAATGCTGGAAGGCAAGACTGTGCTGCGTTTGTATCTGTATGTGCTTCCCAGCCCTGAGTGGTGGCTGGGCAGGGAGGGACTGGTACACCTCCTGGAGAATCGCTTCTCAAGCCCAGCATTGAGGATGCCTGGAGAATGACAAGCTGTCCTCACTCACAATGGTGGCCTTGGGTTCCTCTCCTAGGATATAAGAGGTATATCCTAGGAGATAGGAGGATATGAGGAGGTATATCCTAGGAGATAGGAGGATATGAGGAGGTATATCCTAGGAGATAGGAGGATATGAGGAGGTATATCCTTTTCAATGCTTGATCATTTCTGGTTTTTACTCTTTTGTCAAGTTAAGGATTCTAAAAGGGGATCTTATAAGTTGTTTGAAGTGACCTTTTGCATGTTTATAGTGCACAGACTTATCTTTTGAGTTCAGGATCTCATTCATGGTAGGCAAGTACTGTACTACATTTTTGTGATTTTTTTGGGGGGGTGGGGGGAAGGGAGGATTGGGAGCTAGATTCCTGAATACCACTTTTGGCATTATTTACTGAGCTGTTTTAGAAATGCTGTCCTATGCACTCTAAATCAGCCATATCCAAAGAGCAGACTGTGCCGAGAAGGGTACTCGCATATCTGTGCTGTCTGCTTAGCCAGCCACTAGCCATATGCGACTCTTCTCACAGGAAATGGGTCCAGGTTCTGCCCGACCAAATTTAAATTGTTACTCGAGTTTAATATAACCATGCTGGCAGTGCCTTGAGTATTTAGATTTTGTATTTTCTCCCATCTTTTGTTTTGACTTACAAAGTAAAATTTCCAGTCAGTTTTTGAAGCTCAGGAGGGGAAAGTGCTTGTGGCCAGGCCTGATGGCCAGAGTTCCATCCCTGGGACCCTCATGGTGGAAAAGTGCTGAGAACCTGCACATCCTGTTCTACTGCTGTTCAAGAAGCTTCCCCCTTGCCTTTATCATTCTATCTGAAATTGATTGGCTTCGAAGTAGCTATTCAGCTTTGGTTTTCCCACATATACATTTCCAAATGTCCCACCAGTACCGATTGACGACTAGTCTTGATTTCTTGTTTCTATGTGTGTGCGAGTTTGATCTGCTTCTACTGGCCTGTTAATCTACTACTATACTGATATCAGGCTAAGTTATTATGTTTCATTTAATTTCTGTGTGTGTGTGTGTGAGACAGAGACAGAGACAGAGACAGAGACAGAGGCATCAGATCTCCTGGAGCTGGAGTTATAGATGGTTTGTAAGCTGCCTGACATGGGTACTGGGAACCAGGTTCAGGTCTTATGTAGGAGCAGTATTCATTCTTACTGAGCCATTTCTCCAGCCCCTGGTTATACTTAAAAGAATTTTTAAAAAATATTTTATTTGCACAAGTGTTTCATCTATGTACCACAAGTGTGCTTTGTGACTAGAAAGAGGCATCTGGTCCCCCTACAACTGGCATTACAATTATGAGTCACCATGTGGGTGTTGGGAATTGAACTCAGGTTCCCTGGAAGAAGAATGAGTGCTCTTAATTATTGAGCTATCTCTCCAGCCCCCCCCCTCCCAACACACACACAACTGTGCTTTTATAACCAGTGCTAAGATCTGGTGAGGTAACATCACTCCTTCCGTTTCCGTTTATTGGATTTTTGTGCAGTTTTTTTCACCCTGAGGCTAGCTCCAGCCCTCTATCCAGAGCAAAAGTTCAGGGTCTCCAGACCTTGCACACATAAGGATGTAAGCAGGTACTGATTAGTGCTGGATGTTTGCCCAGATCTCCTACCTTTACTCTGAGGGCACAGTGCCCCGCAGAGCAGTTCTATTTCCGCAAATCTCACTGTCTTCTTCATTAGAGAGACAATTATAACTGATGGTAGGATATATTTGAGAAAGAAAAAAAAAGTAGGTTGATTATTCAAAGCA